>NW_027505569.1:0-165411 GCF_021521415.1 Bidens hawaiensis
GGTTCTTGTTATTGGTTCTTGATCTTGTTCTTGGTTTCTTCGTTCTTGGCTGTTACGTGAGATCTTGTTCTTGGCTGAATCTTGCTCTTGATCTTGATCTTGATCTTGTTAATGGCGGACCTTGTTCTTGATCTTGATCTTGATCTTGGTTTGGCCGAATCTTGTTTTTGATCTTGTTCTTGGCTGATTTGGTTTATTGTGAGTGAGATATTGTTCTTGATTTGGTTTGATCTTGCTGATTCGTGTTTCCTTATTTATTGATCTTGATCTTGATATTGATTTTGGGGTATCTTGGCTGGATTTTTATTGGGGTTGCATGGAGAATAAGGGTGGCATTGGTTCTGTTGATCAGGTTATACATGGGTTTCCAGCGAATCGGGTAACGAACATTGATGGGGCTCCCCCTCGTAGGGGGGTTCTGAAAACTGGTTCTTCGGGAAACCCTAATGTTACGGGTTCTTTTGGTTCGTTTGCTGCAAACACTACATTCACTGCTCCGTTAAATGACGTTATCCATAATGTTGGTGGTTGTTCAGCAGTGGGGAACAAAGCTAGTGGTTGCTTGAGCGATAACAAGGGTATTGGATCAGGTTCGCTAAAGAGTCAACAAGATAAGGGTTGTTCAGCTTTTGTTCCGAACGAAAATAAGGTGGATGGAGCTGAATCGTCTAATATTCAGAGGGATGTAGGGAAGGAAAAACATATGGAAAATTCAAAGCCTTCCTACATGAGTGTTGTTCAACTTGAAAACAAAACATCGAAGGCAACTTTAAGAAAAGTAAATGTTGAATCAACGATGGATGGAGTTGATGTGGTTATACCGGTTGATTCTGTCAAGAAAGTTAAAGAGAGGTTTAATAATACTTTGTTTGGCTATTTTTTGGGTAATAGACTCCCTTTTCCGGTTGTTGAGGATTTTGCTAAGAAAAATTGGAACAAATATGGGCTTACGAGACTAATGATGAATGCGAAAGGGTTTTTCTTTTTCAAGTTCCATACGGAAGCTGGGATGATGAAGTTGATTGAGGATGGTCCTTGGATGATTAGGAATGTTCCCATTATTCTCCAAATTTGGACTATGGAGTCAGATTTGGAGAAGGAGGATGTACGGTCGGTTCCGGTTTGGGTCAAATTACAAAACATTCCCCTGGGTGCCTTTACTGAGGAGGGTCTAAGTATGCTCGCGTCAAGAATTGGGGATCCGATAAGTATGGACTCTTATACTGCTAATATGTGTAAGGAATCGTGGGGAAGAAGTAGTTTTGCTAGAGTACAGGTTGAGCTCCATGCAAATCAGGAGATTAAAAGGAAGCTTGTTGTTGCTGTTCCGGATACGTGGGGGGAGACAAATAAGATCTCGGAGATTAAAGTTGAATATGATTGGGAGCCCCCCAGATGTTCTTTATGTGAGGTGTTTGGCCATTCGAACGCCCAGTGCCCGAAACAAGTTCACGATAGAAAGTTAAATGACGAACAAACGAAAGTCACTAATGATGATGGTTTCCAGAGGGTGAAGGGAAAGAAAAAAGTTAATACGCAAATCAAGAAACATAATCTTGTCTACCGACCGGTGGTTAAACCTGCTGTGCCACAAACTATAAATAAACCATCCGCTCAAGAACAAGACAATAATTATCCTGTGGGTAAACCTACAACTTCCATGGCTAAGGGGGTCCAGTTAAAGGAAAATCATACTGTCCAAACCAGTAACAGGTTTGGTAAGTTGGCGGACGAGTCGGAAAGTGATGAAGATGATGATGATGTGGAGGAGTTGTTTACGGATATGGCTAAAGCTATGAAAGCGGATATTTTTTCTGAGGGTGCAAGCACACCCGGTGAATTGGGTGTTTAATGGGTACCATCGCCACTTGGAATATAAGAGGGTTGAACCGCCCTCTTAAACAAAAAGAGGTTCGTAAGGTAATACAAGATAATAATATTCAGGTATGCGCTATTCTTGAGTCTCACGTCAAATTAAACGCGGTTTTTGATGTTTGTAAGAAGATCTGTAATAATTGGGATTGGACCAGCAATGGTAGTGTTTGTGATAAAGGTACTCGGATTATTGTGGGGTGGAATACGGATTTGGTTGATCTTATGGTTATTGATTATTCGAATCAGGTTCTTCACGTTCAGTTAAAGTTTAAGCTTGATTGCAAGGTGATGTATGGTTCTTTCGTGTATGCTGAGAATTGTTATTTGAAAAGAAGGGAGGTATGGCGTAATCTTCTTGTTCATAAACAACTCACTCGTGATAAACCTTGGGCTTTACTTGGTGATTTTAATTGTGCTCTTAGTTTGGAAGACAGCTTGCATGGTTCTTCCAAAATTTCTACTGGAATGATTGATTTTCGTGATTGTGTTAACAACATTGAAGTTGAGGATATAAAGGGGGTCGGACTCAAATACACTTGGAGCAATAAACCGAAAACGGGTATGGGCCATTTTAAAAAGCTTGATAGGGTGATGGGAAACTCTAAATTCTTGGAGATTTTTAATGATTCTTCGGCGGTGTTCCTTCCGTACCGGATTTCAGACCACTCTCCATGTCTATTGAAATTCCCCTCTCTTATTAAAGGTAAGCCTAAACCGTTTAAATTCCCTAATTTCTTGATTGAAAAACCGGGTTATCATGATATTATTGCTAAAGGCTGGAATATTGAGGTGAACGGGTATCACATGTTTCGCGTGGTAAAGAAACTCCAGAACTTAAAACACCCTATTCGTTCTTTGCTGTACCGGCAAGGCAATCTCCATAAGAAAGTTACTGACCTAAGAACCCGTCTGGATGCTTGTCAAACCCGCCTTGACACTGACCCTACTAATTTGGAGTTGATTCGGGAACAGAGTAATTATCTTAAGGCTTATCATGAGGCGGCTAAGGATGAGGAAGAATTCCTTAAACAAAAGGCTAAAGTTGATTGGTTAAAGCTTGGTGACTCTAACACTCCATACTTTCACAATTCTTTGAAAATGCGAAACCATAGGGGTCGCATTGATATTATAAGTGATGCTCAGGGCCGTTTATTTGAGGGGTTGGATGTTCCTTCGGTGTTTGTTAATCATTTTACGAACATCTTTGGCTCTGATTTGAAACCATTGAGGAAACTGGAAAATCAGATGTTTACTACTAAACTCTCGGCCTCCCAGGCGGAGTTTATGATTAGACCTATCTCCGATTTGGAAATCAAGGATGCGGTTTTCTCTATTGAGAATTCCAAAGCTCCGGGACCTGATGGTTTTTCCTCGGCCTTTTTCAAGAGTTCTTGGGATATTGTTGGGAAAGATGTGTGTTTGGCGGTTCGTGAATTTTTCAGCAGAGGAAGTCTCCTTAAACAGGTAAACCACACCATTATTGCCCTTATTCCTAAAGTGACTAATATTGTGACTCCGAATGATTTTCGTCCCATCTCGTGCTGCAACACTTTATATAAATGCATTACCAAGATTATCTCGGTTCGTATGATGAAGGGGTTGGAGTCGTTAATTGATATTAATCAGTCAGCGTTTGTGCCTGGGCGTAGGATTTCTGATAATATCCTTTTGACCCAAGAATTAATGCATAATTACCACACTAATACAGGTCCGCCTAGATGTGCTTTTAAAGTTGATATCCAGAAAGCCTATGATACGGTCAGTTGGGACTTCATACGTGATATTCTTTTTGGGTATGGTTTCCACGATAAGATGATTCAGTGGATAATGGAGTGCATAACCACTTCTTCTTTTTCGATAGCAGTTAATGGGAATTTACACGGGTTCTTTAGTGGTAAAAGAGGTCTGAGACAGGGTGATCCGATGTCCCCTTATATTTTCACGCTGGTTATGCAAGCTCTCACGTTGATTCTGCATCGCAAGGTTCGTATTGATGGATCGTTCCGTTTTCATCGATGTTGTGAAAAGTTAAATATTATCAACATTTGCTTTGCGGATGATTTGTTCCTGTTTGCTCGTGGTGATGTGAATTCTGCTAAAATTATTATGGGGGCTCTGAATGATTTCAAAGATATGTCCGGGCTTACTCCGAGTGTTCCGAAAAGTACCGCGTTTTTCTGTAATGTCCCGGACCGTGTTAAAGGTGGTATTTTGAATATTATGCCCTTTGTTGAAGGAAGGCTCCCGGTTAAATACTTGGGGGTTCCTCTTATATCCACGAGGTTAAATTACCGGGATTGTAAGAGGTTGCTGGATTGTATGGATAGTCGGATTGGAGATTGGAAGAATAAAACTTTATCTTTTGCGGGTAAATTGCAGCTGGTCAGGTCTGTTCTTTCGTCTTTATATATTTATTGGGCTGCTGTGTTTTCTCTCCCTTCTAGACTTATTGCTGATCTTGAGAAACGGATTAAAAACTTTCTTTGGGATTATGGTCAAAATAAGGGAAAGCATAAAGTCTCTTGGGATATTGTGTGTCGGCCGAAATGTGAAGGTGGTTTGGGTATCCGGCGTATACGGGATGTCAATAACTCTCTGCTGGTTTATCATATTTGGAGCTTAATCAATGTGCGTAACTCGTTGTGGGTTAAATGGATTTATGAGTATAAAATGAAGGGGCGAAATGTTTGGAGCTTGCAGATTCCTAACTCGTGTACGTGGGGATGGAGGAAAATTCTTCAGTTCCGTCCTCAGATTAGAAAATTTATATGGCATGAAATTGGGAATGGGAGATCTACTTCAGTTTGGTATGATAAGTGGGATGAGATTTGTCCTTTAATTGATTATATTAACCCTAGAGCTATTCATCGTGCTGGCTTGTCTTTAGAGACCTGTGTCAGTGATGTTGTTCATCATAATAACTGGGGTTGGCCGCCTGATTGGATTTTGAGGTATCCAATTCTTTTGAACCTAAAAGAAGTCAGCATTTGTCCGGATGAAAGGGACAAGATCGTGGTAATGGATGAGAATGGGACTTCAATGAATTTCTCGGCGTCTGGAATTTGGAATCTTATTCGGAGACCGGCTGATAAGGTGTCTTGGGTGCATGTTGTTTGGTTCTCTCAATGTGTTCCAAAACACTCCTTTATGTTGTGGATTGTGCTTCATGATAGGTTGAGCACGCAGAATCGTATTATGGGATGGAAAATTGGTGGGTATCCAAATTATAACTTGTATTGCTGCCCTCTTTGTAATGGAGAGCCGGATTCTCGTAACCACCTCTTCTTTGAGTGTAAGTTCTCTGCTGAGGTTTGGAGTATTGTAAGAATGAAAGGGAAGTTTCAGGGATGTAGGAATGGTTGGGCGAATATTCTTCAATATGTGTCTCAATTTGGAATGTCCAACTCTATTGAAAATGTTGTTAATCGGCTGCTATTTGGGGCTTCGGTTTACGTTATCTGGAAGGAGCGAAACAACCGGCTTTTCAAGAACTCTTTGAAGACTCCGAAGATGGTTGCGGACGAAATCATTAGGGGGACGCGCCTAAAGCTTATGACTCTAAAGTTCAAGAATTCTGAACGGGTTAATCGGGTTCTCGAGGATTGGCACTTTCCGCGGGGAGTTTCCCACCAGATTGATGATAATGGTTGATTTGTTTTAGTCTTGTTTATTTTCATTGTTCTTGTGTAAGCTTTGGCTGTGTTTACCAATGTTTGGTGGTTTGGTCTGTTTACTCTTGTATGGCATGTCATACATGAGAACTAATATGGCACTCTGTCATATTACTTGTACTTTTTGATTGTGTGGAATGCATTTAACCGGGTGAATCCCTTTACCCAAAAAACATATTTTATTGTATTTTTATTCCACATATATTTCTCACAATGATCAAAACATTACAGCAAACTCACAGCAGTCAAAATCATGCGCAACAGAATGTTATTTGTTAATCCCGTTAAATGAAAAATCCAACTAATGCAAGACCAATTGGGTTAGGTTCTTAACTCAACACGTTAACTTCCAGAAGTGGAACCAACCCATTTGGTCTTGTAGTTCATGAGATATGATAATTACAAAACAACCTAACAGCAGGTCTCACAATTCAGATTTGCACTTCAGTTTTGTAAAATAATAAAAGTTAACTTTTACTCGTCCAAAAATTACAATTTTGGACTTCATAGAAACTAGACTCAACATAGTACCCAGTAGTGTTTACAACCTCGACCAATTTCCACATTAACATTTAGTTACCATTGTCTAAACATAACTTACAGTCTGTCCAGTACCAGTTTAGACCTTTAATCACATTTAAATCGTTTTGAACAACCAAAACACCTCCAAATTAGGCGTGGTTGGGTTTTCTGGAAACTAGACTCAGAGTACTACCTTTTAGACTCATAAATAGCTCAGTTTGCTTTTATATTTAACAAGTTACATGTCGTTCAAGTTTAACAATCTCTGCTGTCAAAACTCAGCAAGCACAAACAATCGTCTAACATGCATTCTAAGCATATGACATAACTCCAACATGCAATAAACATAATTAATCACAAAAATCAGTAGTAACCCTCTTGGGTTTACAAACAATCAATGATTCAACAATCTTTCACCGTTCAAAATCACATATGATCATCAATATCAATAACCAACACATAATCAATCATCCTTTAATCAAAATCAAGCATATAAACACTTAATACATAATTTCAAAGTTAGGGTTTCATGTTTATACCTTAAAAACGCAGAAACAACCAAGTGAAACGTGAGAGATGCTTAGAACAAGTGTGGGATGCTCCGATTATGAAGAACCAAGCAAAAACGAAGGTGATTTGGGTGTGGTGTGGCTGCCGATCGCAAGGAGAGAGGGGAGGGGGGGGGGCTGCCGGGTTTAGAGAGAGGGTTAGGGTTTTATTATTATTAATAATAATAATATGTTACACATAGGTCCCTCAACTTTTAAGTATTACTTTTCTAGCCTAAAGTAACTTGTTTGCATCTTGAGTTAGTGTTTTAAACAATATTATCAAATAGCACATAAGCCTAACACATAATTATCACATAATTATTGTTTGGTTGTTTTTCGTTTATTCACCAATGGTTTGCGTCAACTCGTTTGCGTTTCGGTGCAATCCCGAAAGACTACACATGTAGTAATTGTCAAGCGTCATTTAAACCCTAGTTTAACTGTAATGAGATGTGCGTTATAGATCAAGTGATCTTAAGTTTGAATTGACGGAGTTTGAATTAACGGAGTTAAGCTGAAATTGACGACTGTCACATCATTCCCATGTTAAAGAATTTTCGTCCCGAAAATTTGAGTCAAGTCGCGATGGGTGTCTGAGAAAGCAAGAAAAAAAAATTTTCAGTTTGTCATATCATCCCCTAGTAGAAAGAAATTTCGTCCCGAAATTTAATTCATACCTCCGGTGATTTCTGACGGTTCGACGGGTTTCGCGGTTTTCGGTGTTTGGTCAACCCTTCAAAAAGGTGAGGATACTTTTTCATCATTTGATCCTCGCGTTCCCACGTGAACTCCGGTCCACGTCTCGAGTTCCAACGAACCTTAACGATTGGAATTTTGCTATGCTTGAGTGTTTTGGTTTCCCAATCCAAAACTTCGACTGGTTCCTCGATGAAGCGTAGCTGTTCATCAACTTGCAATTCGTCCAAAGGGACTGCTTGGGTTTCATCGGATAGGCATTTCATTAAATTGGATACATGGAATACATTGTGTACACTACTGAGTTCCGTTGGTAGATCCAGTCGGTACACCACCGAACCAATGCGCTCAGTTATCCGGTAAGGACCAACGTATCATGGATTGAGTTTGTTTCGCTTCCCGAAGCGAACCACACATTTCCAAGGTGAGACTTTCAGTAGTACTTGGTCGTTCACTTGAAATTCAAGAGGCTTTCGGCGCTTTTCTGCGTAACTCTTTTGGCGATCTCGTGCTGCTGCCATGCGGTTTCGGATTTGAACAATCTTTTCGAGGTTTCTAGTACTAGTTCTGGACCAGTGATTTGGCTATCACCCACCTCTGCCCACCAGAGAGGTGATCGACACTTCCGTCCGTACAACGCTTCAAACGGCGCTGCCTTAATGCTTGCGTGGTAGTTGTTATTATACGAAAACTCTACCAAAGGCAAGTGAGGTTCCCAACTTTTTCCGAAATCTAACACGCATGCACGCAACATGTCCTCCAAGGTCTGAATGGTGCGCTCAGTTTGCCCATCCGTCTGAGGATGGTAGGCTGTGCTCATATCAAGGTGGGTGCCTAGTGCGCTTTGTAGTGACTTCCAAAAGTGCGAAGTGAAACGGGAATCTCGATCAGAAATGATTGAGACAGGCACTCCGTGTCTAGACACTACTTCCTTCATGTAGATGCGAGTCAGTCTTTCCATTTTGTCCGATTCTTTGATTGCTAAGAAGTGTGCGGACTTAGTTAACCGGTCAACGATCACCCAGATGGTATCGCATCCCATCGGTGTTTTGGGTAATCCTGTGATAAAATCCATTGAAATGTGCTCCCATTTCCACATTGGGAGTTCCGGTTGCTGTAGCATGCCAGATGGTTTCTGATATTCTATTTTGACTCTTGCACAAGTCAAGCATTTGCTCACGTAGGTGGCAATGTCGGCTTTCATGTTTGGCCACCAGTAAAGTGCCTTTAAGTCATGGTACATTTTATCTGAGCCAGGGTGGATAGAATATCGGGACTTGTGTGCTTCGTCCATCACTATAGTTCTCAACTCTCCGTATCGTGGAACCCAAATCCGGTTTTCGAAATATCGGACCCTGTCCGATTTGGCTTCAAGTTGCTCGTTCATGCCCCACATGAGTTCTGATGGGAGATTATCTTTCAAGGCTTCGAGTTGCGCATCGCGAATCTGACCGGGTAAGTTGGCGTGGATCGTGAGTTGTAATGCTCGAACTCGTCTGGGTTTATCGGTTTCTTTTCTGCTGAGAGCGTCGGCCACTACATTGGCCTTGCCAGGGTGGTACTTGATGGCACAATCATAATACTTAAGCAGCTCGACCCAACGACGCTGTCTCATGTTCAGCTCCTTCTGATCGTAGATATGTTGGAGACTCTTGTGGTCGGTGTAAATGGTAAACTTGGTACCGTACAAGTAATGCCTCCATATCTTAAGAGCAAACACTACAGCTCCGAGTTCCAAGTCATGGGTCGTGTAGTTCTTCTCGTGAATCCGTAGTTGTCGAGAGACATAGGCTATAACCTTCTCGAGTTGCATCAGCACGCAACCGAGACCTTGTATCGATGCGTCACAATGTACCTCAAAATTCTCCGTTCCCTCGGGAAGGGCTAGAATAGGGGTGCTACAGAGTTTGGTTTTCAACAGTTGGTAAGCGGACTCTTGCGCGTCACCCCAATTGTACTTAGTACCCTTGTGAGTCAAAGCGATGAGTGGTTGAGCAATCTTTGAAAATCCCTCGATAAAACGCCGGTAGTAGCCAGCCAGTCCTAGGAATTGTCGCACCTCAGTCGAAGTCTTAGGTGCTTCCCAGTTTTTGATGGCCTCTACTTTGACGGGATCGACATGGATACCATTCTCGTTAATAACATGTCCTAAGAAGTGAACCTCGCGAAGCCAAAATTCGCATTTCGAGAGTTTAGCGTACAGTTGTTTCTTCTTTAGTAATTCCTGAATTAACCTCAAGTGCTCTTCGTGGTCGGTCTTGTCCTTGGAGTAGACGAGGATATCATCAATAAAAACAATCACAAACTTGTCGAGGTACGCCTTGCATACTCGATTCATGAGATCCATAAATACGGCTGGTGCATTGGTTAAGCCAAAAGGCATAACCGAAAACTCGTAGTGACCATACCGAGTTCTGAAAGCCGTCTTTGAAATATCTTCTTCGCGCACTCTTAATTGATGGTAACCAGATCTCAGATCGATCTTCGAGTAGTAACTCGATCCTTGAAGCTGGTCGAACAGATCATCAATTCGGGGTAAGGGATAACGGTTCTTGATCGTCACTTTGTTCAGTTCTCGGTAGTCGATGCACATGCGGAAAGTCCCGTCCTTCTTTCGAACAAATAAGATAAGGGATCCCCATGGTGATGAGCTAGGTCGGATAAAACCTTTATCCAGCAAATCTTGCAGTTGAGTGGACAACTCCTGAAGCTCTGCCGGTGCGAGCCGATACGGGGCTCGTGCTATGGGTGCCGCACCGGGGGTCAATTCGATTTGGAACTCGACTTGTCGAATAGGAGGGAGTCCAGGCAAATCCTCCGGGAAAACTTCCGGAAAATCTCGCACAATCAGTATGTCTTCGATTTGCTTCTCCTCCGCGGGTTTCTCAACAATATGGGCTAGAATTGCCGGATGACCCTTTCGTAGATACTTCTGCGCCTTCATGAGGGTGATGACGCTGGTGGTCATGTCGCGCTTCTCGCCCTGGACCGAAATGATCTCGCCGGAAGGGGTAGTGTTGTGGACTATCTTGTCGTGACATATAATCTCCGCTCGGTTCTCAGATAACCAGTCCATGCCGACAACGACATCGAAACTACCAAGTGTAAAAGGTATGAGGTCGATATCAAAAGTATGACCTGACAGTTTCAACTTACATCCCGCAAGTACGTGAGTTGTTTCTATTGACTTACCGTCAGCTAATTCAACAGGAAACTTAGCATTTAACAGGGTTGGAATCAAGTCTAAGAGTTTACTAAAGGCTTTCGACACAAAACTCCTATCAGCTCTAGTGTGAAACAAAACAGAAGCAAAACAGTCGTTCACAGGAAACTTACCGGTCACCACATACGGGTCGCTGCGGGCTTGGCCCGACCCAATGACGAAAGCTCTACCTTTACCATTGCTTCTGCCACTGCTGCTGCCTCCATTGTTCTCATTCTGCTTTGTTTGGGGCAATCCTTCCTGAAATGACCCTCTTGACCACACTCGAAACACCCTTTAGTCGCCATAGGTGGTTTAGGAGCACCCTTTGCCGCTAGGTCTCCCCTACATTCCTTGGCCTGATGACCCATTTTTCCGCATCTCAGACACTTGACACGGTCACACGGGCCAGCATGGTGATAGTTGCACCTGTTGCATTTCGGGTGTTTCCCAGCATAGCCGCTCGAACCCTGCCCGCTACCGTTGTTGTTATTGGGACCCTGATTAATGAAACTCCGGGTGAGTTCGGGCTTACGGTAGTGTTGTTGCTGTGGGGGATTCGATGATGAGGACCTGGTGTTGTCAAATTTTCTCTTTCCATTGCTCGGGTTGTTGTTGCTGTTGTCAGTGCTCGGGTTATCACGGGTTTTAGAGGTTGAACCTCTAGGTGGTAATGCACCTTGGGTCACTGCCTGATCCGTCAGTTTGTGAGCTAACCGGATCGCTTGTTGAATCGTAGCCGGTCTGGAAGACGTCACCATACCCTGAACTTGCGGCACCAACCCATCGATATACATCTCGATTCTCTTACTCGGCGGGTCTACCATCCGTGGACACATCACTGCTAGCTCGTGAGAACGAGTGGTGTAGGCTTCAATCTCGGAACCCACCATTTTCAACGACCAAAAAAACTCAGATTCCAACTTTGCGATCTCCTATCTAGGACAATACTCTTCCCGCATCATGTTCTTGAACTCTTCCCAGTTCATAGCGTTTGCCAATTCCAATCCAAGAATTTGCACATTCGAATTCCACCAAGTGAGAGCAAAATCTTCCAGTGTTCCAGTAGCAAATTTGACCCTACTGGCAGGTGGACAGTTACACATCTCAAAAGCTGATTCGGTCTTCTCAGCCCAACGCAGGCAACCTATGGCTCCCTCAGTGCCCTTAAACGAATTGGGCTTACAATCCAGGTAGTTCTTGAAAGTACAAGCTCCAGTTGGACCTTTAGCTTGATTCTGAACATGTGCGGCTAGAGCTACCGCCGCATGGTCATTCAACAGGGTTTGGAGTTCTGCTGCGGTTAAGTTGATGTTACCGCGACCGTGCCCAGCGTTTCTTCCTGCCATTTCCTAGAATCACAGCATAAAATGTTTGACATGAATTTTCGGTTTCATATGCAACACACCATACATGTAATAAAAGGTAGGTAAGAAAGGATAAAAGAAACAAACATCACATCACAACCATATAATAATCCAAATAATAATTCATGATTAAAACCATTGTATTCGCTACAAAGTATTTAAAACCAATCCTTAAAATTATAGAAAATAATAGTTTGGATGGAGACAACCCCTCCATCTAAGTGTTATCATCCTTAGATGTCATCGTCTGAGGACACCTCTGAGTGTGCCTCTGGCTCAGCCGGTTCTTCCTCCGGTTCCTCTTCGGGTTCTTCCTCGGGTTCCTCTTCAGGATCCTCCTCGGTTTCCTCTTCAGGATCCTCCTCGGGTTCCTCTTCAGGCTCTGCCTCAGCAACTGCTGCGTTCTGAGCAATTTGCATCTGTAAGACATCGCAACGCTCTAGAGCTATCTTTGTCCGGGTCCTCGCCACTTGGAGTTGCTTTTGCAAGTCTATCATCTCTGCTTGCATTTTTCTCATAATCTTCATCTGCTAATCATTAGCATTCTGCATTTCCTTCATAGTCGTTTTCAGGAGGGAAATTTCCTCCGTGGCCTCGGTCCCATCTCTTATCAATCCGGGAATGTCCGCTCTCGCTGAGCGCATAAAACCCACGTCACGCTCTAAACAAGAGACAACAGCTGCGAGAACTCGCTCTACAGGTTCGGTTATGGGTGGTAGAGTGTTGGGGTAAGCAGGACGACTCGGGTGAGGTAGCGGGGGAACTTGTTTGCAATAAACCATACGTCTGATCAGACTCGGGTACCAATCCCAGCGAATGTCGTCGTCGTACATGCCTCCAGACAGGCGACACCTCTTCGGTGCAGGGGCTTCTAGTTCCGGGACTACTCGGGGTGGCGATGAGGTAGGTAACTGCGGTTCCTTTCCGTGAGCATGAGTCGTCTGGTTAGATGATGATGATGGTAGCGTCGACATCCCTACAGGTAAGTCGTGTATGCGCGCGTATGAGTGAATGAGGTAAAGAGATAAGATAACGAGAGACTAAGCAAAATATATATATGCAGTGCATATAATTATAACTAATGGGTCGTTGCGTTTATAGTCTAGTATGCATGCAATTTCTAGTTCGCTATAACCAATGGCTCTGATACCAATCTGTCACACCCTCAAAATCCACTAACGGAGTTTTACCGTCAGAGGGTGTGAACTAACAGGATCGGAATCATTAGTTATAATCAAACCATAAATAAAGTTTTCAAACCACGAAAACCTTTAAGTGTAAATAAATGCGGAAGCGTAAAACCTTTAACCAAAAGTTGCGTCACGCAGGACGACTTAAAAACCCAATAATAATAGTTTAAAACAAGTTTGCATAAACTGTAACGTTCAAAGTAATGCATGATCCTATACCGCGCGCCCGCCTCGGCTACCTGAGAATAACATACTAAAAGTGTCAACACGAGGTTGGTGAGTTCACAAGTTTATATAAAATAAAGCGTTTAGCGTTTTGCATTTAGCGTTTTGCGTTACCAGATAGTGTAAAATCAATTATATATCTATAGGTAGCTAGCCTATAAAGCAAGTATTACTAAGTGTTCGACACCGAAGCTGACTGTTTATCATGTGCCTTGCCACCAGGTCTATCCCGACCATGGTAATGTGTTAGCCAAAATTACACCCACTCGACCTCCAGCCGAGCTTAGCGTTGGGTGGGGGTTGTCAAACCCAGTAGTATTACTCAACAGTGACTCGCTATTATCCAATACTAAATGGTTTGATGTGTAGGACTTCAGTTGTTTCGTTTGCCACTTAGCCTTTACAAGTGATATATAATCTAATAACAAAATCTAAAAGCTTTTCGGAGTATGTATTCTCCCACAAGTGAAAAGCGTTTAAAAGAGTTAAAAGGGGAACGTGAAACTCACTGTTTGCGAAGAATTCCGAAAACAAGTCGCGCGTCACAGAAAACCCTCACTAGCGTTCTAAAACAACAAGGAGATTTTCTAAGTGTTGGAACTATTATCGAGTCTCTAGACTCGGCACATAATTCCTATGCATAAAATACGTTTCGTGTTTCGTTTGGGAATTGTGTGTGTCTCAACAAGCACATTAGTGATACGTTACATGTGTGAACAACTATTTACGTGTCGAGTATTAATAGTGTACATTACTAGCAATTATTCCCCATAAGGGCAATTTGGTCAAAACATAACCTTTATCTAGCAATTAGCACGTTTCATGTATTTTCACAAAGTTCAGCAGCTAGTTTCATCAAGACAGAATTCTACTTGAAAGATTACTCTATTCAACAGATCATAGCATCTCAATTAATTCACCAAAAATCGTCACAAAAACATACATGAGTTAGGTTTCCAGAACATATTTTATTGTATTTTTATTCCACATATATTTCTCACAATGATCAAAACATTACAGCAAACTCACAGCAGTCAAAATCATGCGCAACAGAATGTTATTTGTTAATCCCGTTAAATGAAAAATCCAACTAATGCAAGACCAATTGGGTTAGGTTCTTAACTCAACACGTTAACTTCCAGAAGTGGAACCAACCCATTTGGTCTTGTAGTTCATGAGATATGATAATTACAAAACAACCTAACAGCAGGTCTCACAATTCAGATTTGCACTTCAGTTTTGTAAAATAATAAAAGTTAACTTTTACTCGTCCAAAAATTACAATTTTGGACTTCATAGAAACTAGACTCAACATAGTACCCAGTAGTGTTTACAACCTCGACCAATTTCCACATTAACATTTAGTTACCATTGTCTAAACATAACTTACAGTCTGTCCAGTACCAGTTTAGACCTTTAATCACATTTAAATCGTTTGAACAACCAAAACACCTCCAAATTAGGCGTGGTTGGGTTTTCTGGAAACTAGACTCAGAGTACTACCTTTTAGACTCATAAATAGCTCAGTTTGCTTTTATATTTAACAAGTTACATGTCGTTCAAGTTTAACAATCTCTGCTGTCAAAACTCAGCAAGCACAAACAATCGTCTAACATGCATTCTAAGCATATGACATAACTCCAACATGCAATAAACATAATTAATCACAAAAATCAGTAGTAACCCTCTTGGGTTTACAAACAATCAATGATTCAACAATCTTTCACCGTTCAAAATCACATATGATCATCAATATCAATAACCAACACATAATCAATCATCCTTTAATCAAAATCAAGCATATAAACACTTAATACATAATTTCAAAGTTAGGGTTTCATGTTTATACCTTAAAAACGCAGAAACAACCAAGTGAAACGTGAGAGATGCTTAGAACAAGTGTGGGATGCTCCGATTATGAAGAACCAAGCAAAAACGAAGGTGATTTGGGTGTGGTGTGGCTGCCGATCGCAAGGAGAGAGGGGAGGGGGGGGGGCTGCCGGGTTTAGAGAGAGGGTTAGGGTTTTATTATTATTAATAATAATAATATGTTACACATAGGTCCCTCAACTTTTAAGTATTACTTTTCTAGCCTAAAGTAACTTGTTTGCATCTTGAGTTAGTGTTTTAAACAATATTATCAAATAGCACATAAGCCTAACACATAATTATCACATAATTATTGTTTGGTTGTTTTTCGTTTATTCACCAATGGTTTGCGTCAACTCGTTTGCGTTTCGGTGCAATCCCGAAAGACTACACATGTAGTAATTGTCAAGCGTCATTTAAACCCTAGTTTAACTGTAATGAGATGTGCGTTATAGATCAAGTGATCTTAAGTTTGAATTGACGGAGTTTGAATTAACGGAGTTAAGCTGAAATTGACGACTGTCACATCATTCCCATGTTAAAGAATTTTCGTCCCGAAAATTTGAGTCAAGTCGCGATGGGTGTCTGAGAAAGCAAGAAAAAAATTTTTTCAGTTTGTCATATCATCCCCTAGTAGAAAGAAATTTCGTCCCGAAATTTAATTCATACCTCCGGTGATTTCTGACGGTTCGACGGGTTTCGCGGTTTTCGGTGTTTGGTCAACCCTTCAAAAAGGTGAGGATACTTTTTCATCATTTGATCCTCGCGTTCCCACGTGAACTCCGGTCCACGTCTCGAGTTCCAACGAACCTTAACGATTGGAATTTTGCTATGCTTGAGTGTTTTGGTTTCCCAATCCAAAACTTCGACTGGTTCCTCTATGAAGCGTAGCTGTTCATCAACTTGCAATTCGTCCAAAGGGACTGCTTGGGTTTCATCGGATAGGCATTTCATTAAATTGGATACATGGAATACATTGTGTACACTACTGAGTTCCGTTGGTAGATCCAGTCGGTACACCACCGGACCAATGCGCTCAGTTATCCGGTAAGGACCAACGTATCATGGATTGAGTTTGTTTCGCTTCCCGAAGCGAACCACACCTTTCCAAGGTGAGACTTTCAGTAGTACTTGGTCGTTCACTTGAAATTCAAGAGGCTTTCGGCGCTTTTCTGCGTAACTCTTTTGGCGATCTCGTGCTGCTGCCATGCGGTTTCGGATTTGAACAATCTTTTCGAGGTTTCTAGTACTAGTTCTGGACCAGTGATTTGGCTATCACCCACCTCTGCCCACCAGAGAGGTGATCGACACTTCCGTCCGTACAACGCTTCAAACGGCGCTGCCTTAATGCTTGCGTGGTAGTTGTTATTATACGAAAACTCTACCAAAGGCAAGTGAGGTTCCCAACTTTTTCCGAAATCTAACACGCATGCACGCAACATGTCCTCCAAGGTCTGAATGGTGCGCTCAGTTTGCCCATCCGTCTGAGGATGGTAGGCTGTGCTCATATCAAGGTGGGTGCCTAGTGCGCTTTGTAGTGACTTCCAAAAGTGCGAAGTGAAACGGGAATCTCGATCAGAAATGATTGAGACAGGCACTCCGTGTCTAGACACTACTTCCTTCATGTAGATGCGAGTCAGTCTTTCCATTTTGTCCGATTCTTTGATTGCTAAGAAGTGTGCGGACTTAGTTAACCGGTCAACGATCACCCAGATGGTATCGCATCCCATCGGTGTTTTGGGTAATCCTGTGATAAAATCCATTGAAATGTGCTCCCATTTCCACATTGGGAGTTCCGGTTGCTGTAGCATGCCAGATGGTTTCTGATATTCTATTTTGACTCTTGCACAAGTCAAGCATTTGCTCACGTAGGTGGCAATGTCGGCTTTCATGTTTGGCCACCAGTAAAGTGCCTTTAAGTCATGGTACATTTTATCTGAGCCAGGGTGGATAGAATATCGGGACTTGTGTGCTTCGTCCATCACTATAGTTCTCAACTCTCCGTATCGTGGAACCCAAATCCGGTTTTCGAAATATCGGACCCTGTCCGATTTGGCTTCAAGTTGCTCGTTCATGCCCCACATGAGTTCTGATGGGAGATTATCTTTCAAGGCTTCGAGTTGCGCATCGCGAATCTGACCGGGTAAGTTGGCGTGGATCGTGAGTTGTAATGCTCGAACTCGTCTGGGTTTATCGGTTTCTTTTCTGCTGAGAGCGTCGGCCACTACATTGGCCTTGCCAGGGTGGTACTTGATGGCACAATCATAATACTTAAGCAGCTCGACCCAACGACGCTGTCTCATGTTCAGCTCCTTCTGATCGTAGATATGTTGGAGACTCTTGTGGTCGGTGTAAATGGTAAACTTGGTACCGTACAAGTAATGCCTCCATATCTTAAGAGCAAACACTACAGCTCCGAGTTCCAAGTCATGGGTCGTGTAGTTCTTCTCGTGAATCCGTAGTTGTCGAGAGACATAGGCTATAACCTTCTCGAGTTGCATCAGCACGCAACCGAGACCTTGTATCGAAAGATCAACTCTGATGAGATCTAATTGATGATGTCTGCTTTCTGTGCTAACTGACTATCTTTATAAAGGTCTTGTTGATTGAGTTTTACTTGATGTGTAATTGATGTCCTGAAAGTAGTCAAATAATTATTAACTAAAAATAAGCTAATCTAGACACTAAGTAATAATTCTAGACTCTTAAACTACTAACCGGCAAGTGTACCGGTTGACTCTAGCACAGTTAAGTAAGTCCGGATATCGAACCCACGAGACTCTATAAATTACGTATGCTAGCTAATTAGACTCGACTTACTAACACGACTATTTAATGATATTACTTAAGGGGGTTTTTACTTAAAAACTAAATTTAAACTAATTACGAAAAATAAGTAGAATAAACAAAAGACAATTTTAATTGATTTAAATAAGATGATAATGAAAAACCACCTAGGCTAGAATCCCCAAAGTTATAGTTATCAAATAGTTGGAAAATAATAGTTTTGGAACTGGGATCGTGAAATAGAAACTTAAAAAAAAACCCGAACAGGACCCTTGACACTTCAAGAAGACACCTATGGATTTCTAACATGTTTTAAGACTCACCAGTTTTATATATTAAACATCCTTACGGTTATTTAACTATTTATGATAGAGTACCTTAATAGAGAAATCCTACCTTACAGCGCGGAAATCAAAGGTAATTTGACGAACTTAATTGACTCGCTAGACAATATTAATTAATCAAACCTAGACGGACTCCTTACGAAGAACTAAATCTAGCAATCTCAATCAACAAAGATCTAGAAATAACCTGTCACCTTACAGCTTTCTAGGTTAGCATCACACTTTAATTCGTTTGACTAATAATATTATTCCTATGATCTTATTCGAATTCAATCATAAACTAATCAAAAACACACAGTAAATGACCTAACAAAATCCTATCATATGAAACAATCACCAAGAATTTTGTGGAATAATAAAACTAGAACAACCAAAACCAAGTACACATACGCATAAATAAATTAAACCAAACAATTTACTGAATCATAAAACCATAACAAAAAGAAAATTCCAAATAAAATAAAACTTCGAACAATGGTTCATCACAAGCCTAGGCAGCATATGTTTAGCATGTCATCTTAAAATCAAATAAACTAAAATAATTAAGTTAAACAACCAAACTCAAAATTAAATAATAAATTCAAACCGAATATTAATGATGCTTGGTTGAGCAAGTGTTGTACCCAAACGATCTCCACTCGAACCAAATACTTTTTCTTTATTTTCTGTTATTTGGGTTGAACCCTTTTCGATCTCTGTAGGGTTCTTTTTCACGGCTCCTCTACCTCTATCAACCGACACCCCCATTCGTCCATTTTTTTTTATCTCAAGCCCAAATACTTAGGCTTACTCTTAATCAACTACAGGACTATGGTTTGAACTACTTGAACACTCCAATCTTTATTGACAATACTGCTGCTTTCTTCATAGTTAAGAACCCAGTCCAACACTCCAAGATCAAGCACATTGAAATCATACATTATTTCATTAGAGACTGTAATGAAAAAGGTCTAATTGAAATAAAAAGAGTTGAAAATAGTGACATTTTGGCTGATTTGTTCACCAAGCCACTAGATATAACTAAATTTCACTTTCTTTTGAAAGTTTTAGGAATGATCAACTCTGATGAGATCTGATTGA
Source organism: Bidens hawaiensis (assembly GCF_021521415.1). NCBI lineage: Eukaryota > Viridiplantae > Streptophyta > Magnoliopsida > Asterales > Asteraceae > Bidens > Bidens hawaiensis. Next base: position 19,380 of record NW_027505569.1, read on the forward strand.
TGATGTCTGCTTTCGGTGCTAACCGACTATCTTTAGAAAGGTATTGTTGATTGAGTTTTACTTGATTTGTAATTATGTGTCCATGATTAACTGTTTTGTGCTTTAAATGAACATTTGTGTGACTTAGGTGTCTATGATGCTTAGGTTTTGAATTCAGTGAATGTGTGTGTGATATCAAGATAAGTGTCTGGATGTGATTTGAAATAACAAATCTGTGTGCTTATCTGATATTACTAGAATATGTGGATAATCTGATGTGATGATGTGTTTAGACAGAATTGGGTTTGCATAATTAGTCTTGAGTGTACATTGTGTTAAATCTGCTTGTGTTAATTCAAGTTATTCATATTATGATTGTTCTTGAATATGTTAACTACTGCTTGGGTTAAAAAATGTCTTTGTGTTATAATTGCATTCTCAAATGAATAGTTTTTCAAGAATTTTTTTCACATAACCTTTTTGACCGACAGAGCAAGTTGATGGTGTTGAGAAATGATAAAATTATTCAGTTCAAAGCTTTGTAGAAGCTTAAAAGGTTATCAATCAAAATTCATCCAACCTTTGGGAAATGATGGTAAATTGATTATTCATACTAATCATATGGAATTAATTGGTTAAAAAGACTATTAGTGCAGTCATTAATATGTATGGTTGCTGTTGAACCCCGGATCTGTTCAATACATATTCATAACATACCGATTAGATGATAGATCTAGTTATTTGATATGCTTAACGATAGGAAATTAAACAATAAGCTTAACCAAGTGATTGAGAGAGTAAACTGACAGAGTTTCAGTATAAACTTAACCAATACTTAAATTCTCAAAGGCATAACATACATTATATAGACGATGGGATGCCTTTCGTTACACATTCCGTAACGAATGGCCTCCAATCGTAATCATTACATAAGTTAACGTATGGTATAGAGAATGAATCATTCGCTATACCCCGTTCGTCAACATTCCATGACGAATGGATCAATTACATAGCGACTGAGTTCCATTTGTTAAACATCCTTAACGAACGGACAATTACAAAGTTTTACTAGATAGAACTAAATTTCACTTTCTTTTGAAAGTTTTAGGAATGATCAACTCTGATGAGATCTAATTGATGATGTCTGCTTTCTGTGCTAACTGACTATCTTTAGAAAGGTCTTGTTGATTGAGTTTTACTTGATGTGTAATTGAAGTCCTGAAAGTAGTCAAATAATTATTAACTAAAAATAAGCTAATCTAGACACTAAGTAATAATTCTAGACTCTTAAACTACTAACCGGCAAGTGTACCGGTTGACTCTAGCACAGTTAAGTAAGTCCGGATATCGAACCCACGAGACTCTATAAATTACGTATGCTAGCTAATTAGACTCGACTTACTAACACGACTATTTAATGATATTACTTAAGGGGGTTTTTACTTAAAAACTAAATTTAAACTAATTACGAAAAATAAGTAGAATAAACAAAAGACAATTTTAATTGATTTAAATAAGATGATGATGAAAAACCACCTAGGCTAGAATCCCCAAAGTTATAGTTATCAAATAGTTGGAAAATAATAGTTTTGGAACTGGGATCGTGAAATAGAAACTTAAAACAAAACCCGAACAGGACCCTTGACACTTCAAGAAGACACCTATGGATTTCTAACATGTTTTAAGACTCACCAGTTTTATATATTAAACATCCTTACGGTTATTTAATTATTTATGATAGAGTACCTTAATAGAGAAATCCTACCTTACAGTTCGGAAATCAAAGGTAATTTGACGAACTTAATTGACTCGCTAGACAATATTAATTAATCAAACCTAGACGGACTCCTTACGAAGAACTAAATCTAGCAATCTCAATCAACAAAGATCTAGAAATAACCTGTCACCTTACAGCTTTCTAGGTTAGCATCACACTTTTATTCGTTTGACTAATAATATTATTCCTATGATCTTATTCGAATTCAATCATAAACTAATCAAAAACACACAGTAAATGACCTAACAAAATCCTATCATATGAAACAATCACCAAGAATTTTGTGGAATAATAAAACTAGAACAACCAAAACCAAGTACACATACGCATCAATAAATTAAACCAAACAATTTACTGAATCATAAAACCATAAAGAAAAGCAAATTGCAAATAAAATAAAACATCGAACAATGGTTCATCACATGCCTAGGCAGTCTAATATGTTTAGCATATCATCTTAAAAACAAAGAAACTAAAATAATTAAGTTAAACAACCAAACTCAAACTTAAATAATAAATTCAAACCGAATATTAATGATGCTTGGTTGAGCAGGTGTTGTACCCAAACGATCTCCACTCGAACCAAATACTTTTTCTTTATTTTTTGTTATTTGGGTTGAACCCTTTTTCGATCTCTGTAGGGTTCTTTTTCACGGCTCCTCTACCTCTATCAACCGACACCCCCATTCGTCCATTTATTTTATTCTCAAGCCCAAATACTTAGGTTTACTCTTAATCAACTGCAGGACTATGGTTTGAATTACTTGAACACTCCAATCTTTATTGACAATACTGCTGCTTTCTTCATAGTTAAGAACCCAGTCCAACACTCCAAAATCAAGCACATTGAAATCATACATTATTTCATTAGAGACTGTAATGATAAAGGTCTAACTGAAACAAAAAGAGTTGAAAATAGTGACAATTTGGCCGATTTGTTCACCAAGCCACTAGATATAACTAAATTTCACTTTCTTTTGAAAGTTTTAGGAATGATCAACTCTGATGAGATCTGATTGATGATGTCTTCTTTCTGTGCTAACTCACTATCTTTAGAAAGGTCTTGTTGATTGAGTTTTACTTGATGTGTAATTATGTGTCCATGATTAACTGCTTTGTGCTTTAAATGATCATTTGTGTGACTTAGGTGTCTATGAGTCTTAGGTTTTGAATTCAGTGAATGTGTGTGTGATATCAGGATATGTGTTTGGATGTGATTTGAAATAATAAATTTGTGTGCTTATCTGATATTACTGAATATGTGGATAATCTGATGTGATGATGTGTTTAGACAGATTAGGGTTTGCATAATTAGTCATGAATGTACTTTGTGTTAAATCTGCTTGTGTTAATTCATGTTATTCATATTATGATTGTTCTTGAATATGTTAACTACTACTTGGGTTAAAAAATGTCTTTGTGTTATAATTGCATGCTCAAATGAATAGTTTTTCAAGAATTTTTTTCACATAACCTTTTTGACCGACAGAGCAAGTTGATGGTGTTGAGATATGATAAAATTATTCAGTTCAAAGCTTTGTAGAAGCTTAAAAGGTTATCAATGAAAATTCATCCAACCTTTGGGAAATGATGGTAAATTGATTATTTACACTAATCATATGGATTTAATTGGTTAAAAAGACTATTAGTGCAGTCATTAATATATATGGTTGCTGTTGAACACCGGATCCGATCAATACATATTCATAACATACCGATTAGATGATAGATCTAGTTATTTGATATGCTTTACGATAGGAAATTAAACAATAAGCCTAACCAAGTGATTGAGAGAGTAAACTGACAGAGTTTCAGTATAAACTTAACCAATACTTAAATTATCAAAGGCATAACATACCTTATATAGACGATGTGATGCCATTCGTTACACATTCCTTAACGAATGGCCTCCAATCGTAATCATTACATAAGTTAACGTATGGTATAGAGAATGAATCATTCGCTGTACCCCATTCGTCAACATTCCATGAGGAATTGATCAATTACATAGCGACTGAGTTCCATTCGTTAAACATACTTAACGAATGGACAATTACAAATAACGATTATGGTTCATTCGTTAAACATCCTTAACGAATGAACTGTTCATAATATCTTATAGGCTCATTCGTTAAACTATCCTTAACGAATGAGCCTTGCATAACGAATGGGTTAATAATAATAAATTACAAACGATAATTACAAAGACTCGAGACGACAAAATCTTGCACTGATAAACAGCCCCTCGTCTTGAGATCTTTGTCTTTAATTACTTGAACCTCTTCGTCTTCCAATCTCGACAACTATGGATCCCGAACGCCTGACACAGACGCACGACCTGTTGGAATTGCATAGCTCGATCGTAATCTTCTTGACGTTCAATCAAAATCTTGTTCTCAAAAAGCACGTCATTGTCGGTTTCCAATAAGTTAACGAGCCACATTGGGTCAACAACTCGTATAAAGCTGGTCTTTAGTCCTTTCCCCAGCAAAATGACCGCCTCGCCGGTCTGATTATTGTAGTACCATCGATTGAATGATAGGTGAAGAGTCTGTGGAAAAGTCTTCACCGGTACACGTTTCATCGTCTTCGGCGGTTTAGCTTTAAGTACAAGTTTCCTCCAACCCGTGTGAGGATCAATTTCATATATGTACTTACGGGTTAGGACTTGTGGCTTAAAGAAATTAAATCCATGGTTGACCTCGAAGAGCAGATGTTGGTGGAACCATTCTGCTAATCCGTCTCCACCGCGATTTATGAATGACCAATTGACGAGTGTACGAACATCCCACCTCGGTAGTGAGTGAACGTCAGTGATGTATTGGAAATACTGAAAACCGTTCTCCCACTTGATAATACAAACTTTCAACTCTGAATCATACAACCAAGAGACAATATCACGTTCACTATCGGCACGGCTTTGAAAGTAGTCTTCTGATTACTTTAGCCCGTGCAGCAGCGTCCAGTTGTTATTCTCGATCGACGTACCGGTAAGCTTCGATAGTCTTACGATCATGTTTGCTGCGGTGCTCAAACCACCCCAGAATATCAGCCTTAGACGGATCAGAGTCCCGTTCTAGCATCTTTGCTTTGTTCTTTATCGTCTCTTCCAGATGTCGGAACACCCTAATCAACATTTGAACGTTGATATAGATCAGGGTATTCCTCTACTGTCACATCCTCCATCTCTGTCTCCTCATCCTCATAGATAAATGACGTATTCCCATGTGGAATACTCGCATCCAGCAGCACTTCCTCATCATTCACAACCTCGACATCCTCTTCAGCCTCCAACACATCTAAATCTTCATCATTCAACCCTATTAATAATGACATCTGTTCGCGTGTTAGGGTTTGATCGAGAAACGGTCCTTCTTCAATTTCATCCATGTTGGCAGTGCTCATCACTACCCCCTTCTCGAAGTCCATAAATAGGATAGTGTTGGCTTTGATCGACTCGATAGGTTGAACATTTATCGAGTCCTCATAGACGAATATCTGTCGATCATTGCCTTCACCTCTACCACCACTAGTACCAGCTCCCGAGGATGAGCCATGAGCTTGTTTCCGCTCACTTCCTCCAGTACCCGGAGCATCAGGAACGTCATCGTCATTCTTCAATTTCTTCAAGGCGTCATCTATACAAGTCAGCTGAAGGATGAGATGTTCCTACTCTTTAATTTTCGCCCCCTAAGCTGTTACAATCTCACAAAGCTCTTTTGTTTCCTTCTGACAATAGGAAACATATCCCATCAGACGTCGTTGGTTCAACGTCATTCTTGTATAGGTGAATCAAACTCAAGAGCATGTCCATCTGATGGGTGGGGGTCAAAGTATGAAATTTCGGAGGTACAGGCTGCACAAGACCTTGAGGACGGCTAATTCTTATAAATGAGACGTCCAAAGGTTCTGTTGGCATCAAAGTCGGCGTCGGAGGAACCACCGATGTAGCAGTAGCAGGCCTTGGCATAGAAGATAAAACCGATTGTGGAATCAAGCCAAGCCTCATATCATAAGTGAGTGTGGTCGTCAAAGTGAGTGTCGGGGTTCTAGTAGTAAGCAACACCACCAGACTTTGAGAAACAAACAACCTAGACACACGTGGACCAATATCCACACCAGATCCATGTGTAATACGACGTTTGGGTGGTTGATCTTTCGCTAATGCCTTGCCCTTACGCTTTCATTGAGCAGCTTGTGAACTTGCTGCCTCAACGTCAGCACATCGTTGATCACCACCATGGCTACCACCACCACCATAATCTCCACCATCGTTCCCAACTAGTCCTTCTTCTCATTCGGAATCCGAGTCATCGTGGATCCAACGATCATTAGAAGGACATACAAATGACGGATTCACCAAGTGGCCAATCAAACGTTTGGTCCTTGGGATATCCTGCGGTTTCTTGCTCGTATACGTCTTCATCCTTTTCATTGTGTCCGCATTCATATGCTCCAGCTTCGACACATCGTCTTTCAACGTCCTATCAATCTCCATAAATTAAGTCCTGAATAATCAGGTTGACAAAACGTGGATACATCAGAAATATACTACGTCGATTCTTGATCAAGAAATTTTCCTTGAGGTGATAGAAAATGAGCTCAGATAAGTTGAACGGCTTGTTCAAAATCAGAGCTGTGAATGCCAATTGTAGCATAATCCGACATTCGTCGTATCCACCCTTGCGTCCCCCAAGGCAATGTATAAGAACATGTAGTATATACTTGTACGAGGCGCACAAGTAAGCATTTTTGTATTGGGAACGTTCAAGGTCACCTGAATAGAATAAACGTCGAAATAACCAACGGATCAATAACCTATCAAATTCACATGGGTTATCTATGTTATCCACAAACCTCAACGCCCGTCGGATAACCCAGGTGATACAACAATCGGTTGGTTGTTGACATCGGCAACGACATGGTTTTCAGACTAATGGATCCCGATTGGATCTTGAACACGAATGGATATCCATTCGTTAGCTGTAACGAATGACAACCAATAATTATCAACTTTGACTATACCGAGTCAAAGTCACAATTGGGTATGAACTCAGATAGTTAACATGCAAAAGTAGATCCAATTAATCCATTTAAGACGATGTATTATCAGAAATTAAGCATGAATCGACTCGTAATGATATCGATAACCGATTCATCATAACCATTTGGGTAAAAACTGATTAGAACTTAAGGGTTTATTCATAAGTTAAAACCCGATGAGTTATTTGATTAATTAACCAATGAAATCACCATGGAATTTGACAATTCTTATTGCGTTTTGATTGCAATTACCTGAGAATTCTAAAACGATGAACACCACTTGATTTAATGATGTTCGAAATTTTAGGAAAGCTTGGCCAGAGGTTTGTTAGGAAAATGCGAATATGTATGTGAACGAATGAGACCATTCGTTTTACACTTTTTCATTATATATGACAAACTTTGCACACTTTCCCAGAAAATAAATGAGTCCATCGTTAATTCAAAATTAAAGAATGATCTTATTGGTTACCTCATTCGTGAACTCAGTTACTGAATGAGTGATAGCTTAAACCCCATAACGAATCAATGTAAATTCGTGCTTCATTCGTTATCAGTGTAGCAGAAGCGAATTAAGATAGTGAATGGACTACTTCGTTATCCAAATAAATATATTAATGACCCTCATTCGTTATTCCAATTGATACCGAATGGACACTATTCGTTATGAATTTTCATAACGAATAACCGTTAACTTAAGAACAAAATAATTTTCATTTAAAAATTAATAGAATTAAATAATGCATCGAAATCCGTGTCCCGATGAATTTAACCTTACGATCTTACTAAGCGAAGTAAGATGCAATACCTTAATGAGTTTTATGTTCAAAACTCATAACTTTAAATCAAATAATTTAAATGAATTTAATAATACAATTACATAATTAAATAAATTGAGAAAAATAAAAGAGAAAATCTTTTTGGTATTTTCTTTTAAAACAATTATCCTTAATCTCTAAAATAAAAAATTAAAGCAGAAAACAAGAATAGAAAACAAAATATTTTTTAATTTTTGAGAATTTTTAATTAAAAAGTAAATAAACTATAATATGAAAACTATTTTACGAAAGCAGTAAATATTTTTGTGAGTTTAATCAGATAATCATATTGACCAAATTGCCCTTCCATCGCAGTACCAACGGCTAGACAGTAAGACCCCGTGCACCTTTACTATAGCTTCGCAGTGACAACCTTAATCGAATGTGTAGGTGGGAGGTGGTGACACACAAAGACCAATCCTGAAAGACCACTCTTTCTTCTAAGGATGCCTAACCGCCGCACCGATCATTCGGGGGGGGGGGGGGGGGCGGGACACTGCGGGGTGGGTAGTTTATCTGGGGCGGATGCCTCCTAAAGAGTAACAGAGGTGTGCGAAGGTAGGCTCAAGCTAAGATTCTGCTCGTGAGCGTAATGGTATAAGCCTGCCTGACTGTGAGACCGACTGGTCGAACAGAGACGAATGTCGGCCATAGTGATCCGGGAGTCCCGTGTGGAAGGGCTCTCGCTCAACGGATCAAAGGTACGCCGGGGATAACAGGCTGATGACTCCCAAGAGCTCTTATCGACGGAGTCGTTTGGCACCTCGATGTCGACTCATCACATCCTGGGGTTGAAGAAGGTCCCAACGGTTCGGTTGTTCGCCGATTCAAGTTTTTTATTTTAGCGTTATTATAACTGGTGTTAAGTCGGTCATTGATATTGTTGTCCACTTAAATCGTATAACAAACCTTCAATTATTTTTGTGATATGATTCAATTTTCAATTAAAGCACAAAATATTAGAAACTATCAGGCTCTAATCTCGGTTCAAGCTTAATTTGACTTTTACCGTATCACCCCAACTTGAATTTATATAGATATTTTTGAGCGATGCACCAAGCTTCTTTATTATGAATGAGTATGAACGAGTTCATCTGTAGGATTACATACATTGTATCTCCTGGGGTCCGTTTCTTATTGGTATTGAGACGCGCACAAGGGAGGAACAATGTATAACTAACAACGGATTTTGATCAAGTCAGTAATTCAATTTGTACGATGTACAGCAGTGATCAAATTTAATGACTTTAGGTTTGCTCTAAAATATTTTGAATTATTCATGCTTATAAATACCTAGATGATTAATCCTCATAAAGACTCACAGTGTCCAGAAACCGGATGTATTTTATTTTGACTTTTCGTTTTTGGTGATCAGACAAACATAAGGCTTGAATATGATAGGCTATTACATTTTTGCCATCATTACCGATAATTTTGGAAGAGACTAATACCTCTTTCAATTTGACATTTCTTCATGTTTATATCACATACTTTACCCTAACAGCTTGTTTAAGATCTATCAATGCACCAAGGCTATTAAGCACTCAGCTTTTTAAACTTTTTTCTTTCTGGATATGGAACCAGATGATCAATGTACTATCATTTTCTTTTTTTTACTTAAAAACTAATTTTTGAGGAGCATATAAATGCAATCGCCACAGTCACTTTCAGTCTATAGATTAATAGTTATCCTATAAATCTACAAGTAGATAACAGGACCAAACATGCAAACATGTTCCACAAACTTAAATATCCGACATAATTTTCAGCGAGAGAATTAAATAAAAACATACAACAATCGCCCCAGGTACTTTCCATTATCAGGTAAATGGCTATCCTGAATATTTATAAGTAAACATCAGGACCAAACATATACATGTATATGTCCTTCAAATCTGAGTAGCTGGCATAATTTTAATCGAGAGAGTGCAAAAATCTTTTTAATATTTTTTAAATATTTGAATGTTTTTTGGTTTTTCTCTATACATACAAAAATAACAATCTTTTTGGCTTTTTAGATTTTTCTACACAAACAAAAACACAATCTTTTTGGCTTTTCAGATTTTTCTATTCCATAAAAGAAAACAATCTTGTTGGTTTTTCAAATTGTCAATGTTTTTGGATTTTCAAAATTTTCAATGTTTTTGGATTTTCTCTATACAAACAAAAATCACAATATTTTTGTATTTTTCATTTTCACTCCCAAAATCCAAAACATAAAAATAAGTAAAATAAAATAAACAAAATAAAAGTAAAGATAATTATCCTTGCTTAAGGATATCAGCAAGAGTTTTCAATCCATTTAAACCAAGCAAAAAGTTAAAACGCGTTTTATCAAATGCTTTGGTAAACAGATCGGCTTTCTGAAAATCCGTGTGCACCTTCTAAATATCAATCAATTTCTTTTCAAAGAAATCGCGTATAAAAAGATATCGAATTTAGATATGCTTTGTCTTAGAGTGGTGCACGGGGTTCTTGTTGATACTAATTGCAGCAGAGTTATAAATAAAAATGAGAGTAGTAAGAAACTTCAAACCGTAATCCCGCAAGTGTTGCTGGATCCAAAGAGCCTGTGAACAACAACTCGAGGCTGCCACATACTCTGCTTCTGCGGTTGAAGTGGAAACAATTGTCTGCTTCTTACACTGTCAGGAAACAAGCCGACTTCCTAGAAATTGACAACCCGCTGTAGTAGATTTGAAATTGATCTTGCATCCTCCATAATCAGAATCGGAAAACGAGTGAATTCAAAGCTATCATCCTTGGGATACCATAACCCGGTGTCAGGATTATCCCTCAGATAGTGAAGTATGAGTCACTCGAGGTCTCGGTTGGTACCTGGCACATGAACAAACAACAAACATTATATCTGGATGAGAAGCAGTTAAATACATTAATGAACCAATCAATGCTCGGTAAAGGGTTGGATCTACGGTATCTTCCAATTCATCCTGTGAGAAATTGTGACCCACGAGAAGAGGCATCGAAGGAATTTTTCTAGCAGTTATCTTGAATCGGCTCAAGACATCATTCACATATTTGGTCTAATGAATAAAAATACCTATGTCAGACTGATGAACCTGCAACCCTAAGAAGAAATTCATCTCCCCCATCGAGCTCATTTCAATTTTTGTCTTCATCGACTTCTCAAATATTTCAAAAATTCCCGTGTCAAATATGAAGTCATCGACATATATTTGGACAAGGAGCAGATCATCACCAACGTTCTTGTAAAAGAGAGTACAGTCCACAGTTTCTTGGTGTAGACCATAAAGAGCCTTGTTTAATCGGTAAACACAGTCTGGATAATCTGGATCTTCAAAACCAGGATGCTATAACACAAATACTTCTTCATGAAGTTCCCCATTGAGAAAAGCACTTTTAACATCCATTTGATAAACCTTAATGTTTTTGAAAGCTGCATAGGCCAAAAATATTCGTATAGCCTCCAATCGAGCAACTGGAGCATATACTATGTGTTTTTGCTGATGTAAGCCTTGAACAACCAATCGTGCTTTGTTTCTTAAAATAACCCCACGATCATCTTTCTTGCACTTAAATACCCATTTTGTTGGGATTGGCTTTTTAACTCTAACGGGCTTGTCAATGAGATCCCAAACACCCAGTCAATGAAACTGTTGCAACTCTTCTTGCATCGCTTTTACCCATGATGGATCTTCAAGCGCCATACAAACACTCGTTGGTTCCATTTGAGATAAAAAGCAAGTGTATTTCATGAGATTCATGATTCCCGATGAGTACATATCGGCATACGCACATAATATATTAGCATAATTTGAAGTATCAAGCTGATGGCGTACTTGCACGCCGACATCAATATCACCAATGATGTTGTCCCGAGGATGATATGTATGAATCAGAAGAGTAGGATTCTCAGACACAACAACATTGTCAGTTAAATTAGTTAGAGACGATTCACTAATCTCATGTGTTTTAGGAAATGAAGTTGAGGAGGAATCAACAAAATGACCATCATCTGATGAAATAGAAATCACATCAGCTGTATCAGGAAGATCATCTTGTGGAGCATCATCATAATTAGGACAAGAATATATTGAAGGTAGAAATTGATTTTCTAAATAAGCACGTAGGAAGTCTTCATCAGGTTGATCAACTATTTGAGTAAATGAGTTAAATAAACTTTCATAGTCGAACATCCAATCAGACCTTTGCCAGCGGGAGGTGGGTGTATTGTCAACAATCGACATTGTACCACTCTTCTATACAACCCGATGTAGAATTAAAAATAGTTTCTTGGGAGATGCATACCCCAATAAATAACCTTCAATCGTTTTTTTATCGAATTTTCCCGCATCTTTCCTCAACATAGTACAAGGACACCCAAATGGCTCCAAATACTTTGAATTAGGCTTTCTCTTATTCAGAAGCTCGTAGCTCGTCTTTTGTAGCTTTTGCACTGTCAAAACACGATTAAGCGTGTAGCAAGCAGTATTCACAGCCTCATTCCAGAATTGAACAGGAAGCTTAGAATCGGCTTGCATTGTTTGTCAGGTCCCAACTTTTGAATGTATGGTCGATTCGGATCGGATCTTAATCAATCATGTCATAACTCACACAAAATTAATCGTGTTGACAAGCGAGTTAATGACGGGTTACTATGTTTAGAAAGATGACCGTTTGTTAAAGGCGGAATCAATAACAAACATACGGTTGCAATGAATATTCAATGACAGAAGACACACACCGGATTCACTCAAAAGATTTCCATTTATATAATGTTAATCATACAAAAGGATAATCGATTAGGGTTTAGAAGGAATCCTAGGACAGCCGTCACACACAAAATATTCTCTCAATTAATGTGTCGGTCTTATCAGTATTATGTCGTCTCTGTTTCTCTCTCTGTCTCCCTTTTTTTTTGCGGCGTGCCCTAATTATTCTACTTATAGGCCTGCCAACCTAGGACAGCTGTCATTCCTTCTAGAAACCCTATCCGATAGTACATATTCAATTTGCATATTCAAAAATATACTAAGTGTAAAACAAGTCTTCCGGGTAGGCTTTTCATTAAACTTCAGTCTTCGAGTACGCAGTGTACTCGGCCTTCCTTCAGACTTGGTAAACATAGAAGTGTACTCGGAATCAGTTTCCGGGTAGACTTTACTTAAAGAATGTTTTACCAAGTAAAATATTCAACGAGTAGACTTCAATCTTCTTGGATTTATCAAACTTTGCTCGACAAATCATTACGAGCAACCTTGTTCTTCTATGATCCTGTTCGGCTCATTGTCAGTTGAACAACTTATTGATAAGGCGTACTCAGGAGTACATACCTTACTTGAGCAGAACCTTACTCGAGATAACTTAAAGATATTCTATTAACTCATCAAGTATACTCGGACCAAAATTATTAATGAATACCTTGCCCGGTCTTCCAATTACTTGGCTTCTTGGACTTGGTGACCATACCTTACTCGGAAGAGTAAAATACTTGGTCTTGAAGAACAATCCTGCTTGACAAAGTGAACCTTGCTCGGATATGCCAAATTAATGAACCTTACTCGGGAAATCACCAAAAAGCATACCTTGCCCGGATATCCACTTAAGAAAACTATTTGAAGTAAACCTTGCCCGGAAGGCAAAATCTCATACTCGGCTAAGTAAAAGCTTACTCAAAGGTCCAAGGTGTGCTCGGATTCAATACTTAGCAGTTTCTGAGGAGGTTGAGAAGATTCCAATCTTCCATATTCTTTGTTTAGGTCAAATCTCCTCATTTGGGTCAAATTCTTGACCCAACAATCTCCCCCTAGATTGGAACACCTCAGCTGACCCAAAACATTCTATGGTTACTTACACTTAGCAAAATACACATCAAATTACATAAACAAAATTACATAATCAAAAGTTTGTCCGAAGACATTACAAAGCAAAGCCTATTCTATCTATTTTGTCTTTTCCTTTCATTGTAGGCTGCTTGTCTTCTCAGCTGGATTACAGATGCTGGTCTTTCTCTGAAGATATTGAGCACTTGGTAGTGAGTGTGTCCTTCTGGTATCACCAAGTCTCTAATATCAGCTAGATCTTCATTGTGCAAGCAAGCAAGATCTGCATCTCTCTTTATCACAGCCAGCACCTTTCCATCAGAATTCATCAATTCATATTCTCCATTTTCCTTGTATTCAACTTGAGCAATGATGCCATCTTCTGTACAGTGTAGTTTGGCCTTTTCATTCTTCTTCTCAAACTTATACACTTACTCATGTTGGACAGTGGGTCTTCATCTCTGACATACATCTTAAAATCTCTTTCAGCAATATCCATCTTCTTTACCTTTGCAGATCTTCTTGCTTTGTTCATTGAAGCTATACCTCTGCTTATGTTGTCTTTAAAGAATCTGAACCCATTTCCAGCTTGCTCATACAGGTATTTAGATAAGTCATTCATTTGTCTCCCTGCAGATCTGCTTCTGTCCCTGAAATCATAAAGATGAAGTGACTCCATTCTGCTCAGTTGTTCTTCATTGTATTCTCTGAAGTCACTTCTCACAATAATTTCCCTCAACTGCCTACTTTCCATAATCACCTTCAAAGTATCAGTTACTGAATCATAGTAGAGCTCTCTTGGTAGATCCACACCAGATTGTGGTCTTGTTCTTTGTTGTACTGAGCTGCTTAATTCTCCTCTTCCTCCTTGGCCTCTTCCTCTTGGGAATCTTTGATGGAGTGGAGGTCTGAGTGGAATTGATTTCTTGGGCTTTTGAGGTCCCAAGTTAAATGTCTTCACATACATAGCTTCCACCATCTCAGTAGGAAGGTTGGCTATCTCCACCATGTCATGTCCTGCAGCCTCCAGTTCAATTAACATTTTTATCATTCCTGGAGTTCTTGCCAGTCCAGCAGGTACAAATCTGCCATCAGCATAATATCTGGGATTTTCTCCTTCCCTCAATGCCTTTTCCCACTCATCTTTTTGCAGATAGAAAAGAGTCTTCAAATCCTCTTTCTCCAAAACATTAAAATCTGCTTCAGTCATCCCTCTCTTGTTTATCATTATGTTTCTTAGGATGCTGATCATTTCCTCATTCTCCCAAGGCATAAATGGTTCATCATCAGGTTTAACTTCAGGCTGTTCTGGCTGAGGGATCAGAGGTTCATCAGCTGTCTTTTCTTGTTCCATCTCCTTTTCCCTCACAGTCCTGAGTCTTCTTGTTCTTTTGGCAGGTGGCTCATCAGATGTTTCTTTTAAGATTGAGCTCTCAGTATAGACCCTTTTTAATTCTTTCTCTTTCTTCTTGGAATACTGGTCAAATACTGCCTCTCTACTCAGATTTCTTACAACCTCAGGCTTCATGCCTTTCTCAATCAGGTATCCACACATACCATCATATTTCTTCTTTAACTCTTCCAACTCAATCTTATCATCCTGTTTTACAAATTTTTCTGATACTATCTCTTTCTCACTATTGTAAAGATCTTGAATTTGGTCAACAGTGTATTTTTCTAAGGCAGCTTCAGGATAGCCTCTAACTTTCAAATAAGTTTTATAATGCTCAGTATTTTTCTTTCTCTTCTCAATCTTCTTTAAGACTTCCTCTGCATTGATTTCAATGTTGCCTCTTTGAATGTAAGTCTTTTCAGCTTGAGAGGTCTCAGCAGTGGAGCTTGTACCAACTTTCTCACCTCCTTGATCAGGGTTGTCATCACCCTCTTCATCAGACTCCTCAGAGTCGTCCTCCTCATCATCTGATAGATCAATCATGGCATCTATTTTGGGTTCATCAGAGGCAGGATGATCTGGTTCATCATTATTTTCATTTTCATCAGAAACATTAACATCAGGGACCCCTGGTAATTTTTCTCCTGGTTTCAGTGTTTGTAAGGGGATTGCCCTGATTGGTTCATCATCTTCTGGGGTCTCCACATAACATTTATTCTTTTCATCCCATATACCCCTCATATCAGTTTTCTCAGCTTCATCCTGCTCAGCAGTTCTCTTCCTTCTTTGATAAGTCTTTTCAAATTTTCTTTCTGGCCAGTTACCAGTAGGGTTCTTTCTCAAATCTTCTTTTACTTGTTCAACCCATTTCTTGGCAGCCATAGTTGCAATTGACTCGCCAATTTCTTCAGGTATAATCATTGCATTGGTTGATGGTTCAGCAGTCTCAGATTGTTGCTCCTGAAACTTGCCGACCACCCTTCCCAAAGAGTCATCAAACTCTTGATTCTTGTTCAGATTTACCAAAATTTCAATCACCTCTTGATCTGCCACATCTTGAAATATCTCTTTTGCAACATTGGCTTCTTTGATCAATAGGTCCTGCTGTGCTAACTCTTCTTCTGTCAAGGAATGGGCAATTGCTTCCCTTTCCATTGATTCTTTAATAAGTCTTTCTTTCTCAGCAAGAGCAATGTGACACCCGGTAATTTTTCACACTCTAATGTATATATTTGATTTAAATTACGTATTATTTATATAATTTATATGAGGTATAAACCATAGTATACTTGAAATGTGAACGAGAACAGTCGTTATGCCTATAGGATCGTATAAAGAGCCGATGAGAACGGCTATATGATAAAGACAGCCCAGTAATAGTCAGAGGTGACAAACATATCAAGCTAAATATATACCTATGATCCAATATAATGGGTAATGGTAAGACTTTGCCCAATAATGTCCTAATTCCCTAATTAGGACCGAAACGTCAAAAACGTTTAAATAATGAAATATAGTCGCCGAACCGGCCAAATTAATGACACATTATACAGTGAGACGATCAAGATATGAAACTATGAAGTGTTTAAAGGTATACTAGTCGGAATAATATGAAGATAATAATTTAAACAATCCATGAAAGATTACAATATGGAGCACTATTTAACCGAATATAACTCTGGGCTAAATTTAAATATACATCATACCGGGAACCGAAATAAATACCGGGTTCCATACCATCTATAATACTTTATAGGTGACCAAATAAATTAAGAGAAGCTCATAATACCCAAGTCCAATATAATTCCCATAACTCGTTCATTCGATAAACTACTCGTCCTAACGACTATCCATTTAAGACCCGAACCAAGATTGAACTTAGCACTACATTTGGACAACCAATATATTTATTAAATGACCATAATACTCTCCCTTTGAAGCCCAAAGCTGAACCCCAACTTTTCCCATTCGGTTATAACACAAGACAAAACACCATTACATACATCCATGTATTAACATATTCATCATCATCCATAGCATCATCCATCTAACTATCATCATCACCAACATTATCATGACCTTGGAAATTTGCAAGCCACCAAAAAGTCTCCAAAAAGCCTTCCAAGAGCCGGCCTCCCATTCCCCTCCCAAATAAACAACAATTTACACCATGCCTTGACTACTATTGCACTTGAATGAGTGATTTGCCACCCTTAATTCATGGGATTGTGATTCCCCAATTTAAGGGATTATGTTTCCATCCTCCACTCTATATATACTCTAGCTTTCTTGATCAAAAATCACCACCCAAACTCAAGAAACTTAACTCCAAAAACAACCCCTTCCTCTCTCGGCCGAAGGCAGCAGCAGTGCACCACCACAGCCGCCTCTTTGCAACCTGTTTTCTCTATAATTCTACTATTAACATCTTGAACCCTATATATCGTTGGAAAGCTAGAAGAAATCCTTAAACCGTGGTAGAAAGCCTTGAACGGATCTCTGCCCGGAAAACTCGGTAAGAAGCTTTGAACCTTCGAAGGTCACTACTGGAAACTGCATTTTCCAGCAGTACCCCCCCTCTCTTCTTTTGTTCATATCTCACAAACCACTTGGTATTTTTGGGTGATTCTTGTTTAGGAATCCAAGGAAACTCGCAAGGATCACGAACCACCTTTTGAACATCCATTTCCGGCTTCATTTCAGCATTAGGTAAGCCGAAAACTTGAGTTGTAACAGTTTATGGTGGCTGGAAAAACACAGATTCTGTCCAGCCACGGTTTCATCATTTTACTTGACCCTAGTTCACCTATTTCATGTTATTTAAACATAATGTAGACCCTCAACATCGTGATTAACGTCAAGGAACTTGGATCTCGCCTTAAACCCGCTCAAGAACGCCTCAAAAACCGACATTCCCAAGGTACTAATGCCATGTAATGTTTAGTAGAAAAACATGGACTAAGCCTAAGATACATATACATAACGAGGTGATGAATCATGAACATAAACTTGAAGTGTGTTAAAATAACATATAATGAAGAGTAAATCATGTTGGGTAAAAATTACAAGTGTTAAAAGGGTGTTTAAGGAAGGTTAAGGTTAATAGAACACTTAGTTAAGATCTTGAGTAATAAAACCCACTTATAAATAAACAAGATAATATAAATGTAAAGACGGAATCTTGGTTATGTTAAACTTTAAAAAGGGTATATAACTAACGTATTAAAAACCGTATCGGGTGTAGTATGAGAATAAATATTTTTACTATCATAAAAGTAAAAATAATAATAGTAATAATAATAATAAAAGTAACAAAAATAATAAGAGAAACGACTACGGGAAATCGGATACTAAAATATATATAAAAGTGCAATCCTTTGCACGGAGGATACATGGATATAATGGCTTTAAAACAAAGAGATATATATATATATATATATATAAATACACTCGTATAATCCTATGAATACACGGGGCTCTGAATGATTTCAAAGATATGTCCGGGCTTACTCCGAGTGTTCCGAAATGTACCGCGTTTTTTTGTAATGTCCCGGACCGTGTTAAAAGTGGTATTTTGAATATTATGCCCTTCGTTGAAGGAAGGCTCCCGGTTAAATACTTGGGGGTTCCTCTTATTTCCACAAGGTTAAATTACCGGGATTGTAAGAGGTTGCTGGATTGTATGGATAGTCGGATTGGAGATTGGAAGAATAAAACTTTATCTTTTGCGGGTAAAATGCAGCTGGTCAGGTCTGTTCTTTCGTCTTTATATATTTATTGGTCTGCTATGTTTTCTCTCCCTTCTAGACTTATTGCTGATCTTGAGAAACGGATTAAAAACTTCCTTTGGGATTATGGTCAAAGTAAGGGAAAGCATAAAGTCTCTTGGGATATTGTGTGTCGGCCGAAATGTGAAGGTGGTTTGGGTATCCGGCGTATCCGGGATGTCAATAACTCTCTTCTGGCTTATCATATTTGGAGCTTAATCAATGTGCGTAACTCATTGTGGGTTAATTGGATTTATGAGTATAAAATGAAGGGCCGAAATTTTTGGAGCTTGCAGATTCCTAACTCGTGTACGTGGGGGTGGAGGAAAATCCTTCAGTTTCGTCCTCATATTAGACAGTTTATATGGCATGAAATTGGTAATGGGAGATCTACTTCAGTTTGGTATGATAAATGGGATGATCATTGTCCTTTAATTGATTATATTAACCCAAGAGCTATTCATCGGGCTGGCTTGTCTTTAGAGACCTGTGTCAGTGATGTTGTTCATCATAATAACTGGGGTTGGCCGCCTGATTGGACTTTGAGGTATCCAATTCTTTCGAACTTAAAAGAAGTTAGCATTTGTCCGGATAAGAGGGACAAGATCGTGGTTTTGGATGAGAATGGGACTTCAATGAATTTCTCGACTTCTGGAATATGGCATCTTATTCGGAGACCGGCTGATAAGGTGTCTTGGGTGCATGTTGTCTGGTTCTCTCAATGTGTTCCAAAACACTCCTTTATGTTGTGGATTGTGCTTCATGATAGGTTGAGCACACAGAATCGTATTATGGGGTGGAAAATTGGTGGGTATCCAAATCATAACTTGTATTGCTGCCTTCTTTGTAATGGAGAGCCGGATTCTCGTAATCATCTCTTCTTTGAGTGTAAGTTCTCTTCTGAGGTTTGGAGTATTGTAAAAATGAAAGGGAAGTTTCAGGGGTGTAGGAATGGTTGGGCGAATATTCTTCAATATGTGTCTCAATTTGGAATGTCCAACTCTATTGAAAATGTTGTTAATCGGCTGCTTTTTGGGGCTTCGGTTTACGGTATTTGGAAGGAGCGAAACAACCGGCTGTTCAAGAACTCTTTGAAGACTCCTAAGATTGTTGCGGACGAAATCATTAGGGGTACGCGCCTAAAGCTTATGACTCTAAAGTTCAAGAATTCTGAACGGGTTAATCGGGTTCTCGAGGATTGGCACTTTCCGCGGGGAGTTTCCCACCAAATTGATGATAATGGTTGATTTGTTTTTGTTTTTTTATTTACTTGGTTCTTGTGTAAGCTTTAGCTGTGTTTACCAGTGTTTGGTGGTTTTGGTTTTGTTTACTCTTGTATGGCATGTCATACATGAGAACTAATATGGCACTCTGTCATATTACTTGTAATTTTTGGTTGTGTGGAATGCATTTTACCGGGTGAATCCCTTTACCCAAAAAAAGTAAATGTAAATATACAATATTGTATGGGTCAAGGATAATGGTAAAAGCATGTAATATAATTATAAGATTTAAAAAGAATATTAATAATACTTATAATATATACATAACAAAATAAGTATACAAGTCATACACATATATTCCTATATATGTGCAACAAATATAAAATACGGGTTTTTGTGATGGACATTGCGAGTAACTGGAAGGGTGGAGGTGCCGGTAGTCGGGACGTCCTGTCTAGGCTGGTAAACGAATATATCATAGATGGGCCCGTTACCTACCTGGGGACTAACGATGAGAGCACCAAAACCTATTAGGCTAAAGCATGTCACGAACGTCATGATTACCGACGAATAATTTGTATCGAGCATTCCCTAATGCTCGGAGGATATATATATAAAGAGGATATAACGGATATACATAACAAGTATAAGACGTTGTCTAACGTCCGTATCGCTAATGTATAAAAAGTATACATATATACCGTCACCTCATAAGTATGTATCGGGCTAAGTATTAATAGTTATATATTATGTACTGAAGTGCATACGTATACGATATAATACAGGAAACTCCCAAGTATAACGGAACATTATTCCTCATTTAAGGTGAGTCTCACAGCCCCTATTTTCACTATTTTCACTATGTTTTAAACTGTTTTCGGGGCGAGGGACACGTGTTTAAATATGTTTTATCATGGTGTATATCTTGATTTACAATGTGCGTGTACATGAGATATTTGGCGCGCTCATGGTACATAAAGTCCCCGGTATATATTGTAACCATAAACTATAGGCAACTAAAGCCGAGGAACTCTACGGGTAGTACTACTGGTCTGACCAACCCACTCGTAAGTGGTCGCGCCACTTTATAAGACGGGTGCTTAGTTTTCCGATTTATTTATTCCCTCGTGGACTCGTGGGATGTTATGTGGGGCTTTATGGTGTATATATATAGTCAAGGAATGGTTACGAACTCATGTATTCACGTTACACTGCAAGTCATGGATACTGCATTCATGACGTTATGAGAATTATATTATAAAGCATTTTATCGAGTCACAAAACTTGTGAACTCACTCAGTTTATACTGATTAAATTATTTTACGTGTCTTTCAGGTATTTAGCTACGTGGAGAGGTCACGGTGTCTCACTACGGTTTTATGTTTAACTATGGAAATTTCATGTATGAGGATTTTATATTTTGGAGTTTTCACGGTTATATCTCCCTTCGGCAGGACATAACTGTGAAATCTCAATATGTTATATGTAAACTTTTTTTATGGATATTTTTGTAAAACTTATATTATGAATGAAATCCTCATGTATTTTATCATATAGTTGTTGCTTAACCGCGCTCTCGAAAAACCTTTCATGAGTCGCACACCGGTTGTTTCCGCCTATGGACCGGGTGTGACAGACTGGTATCAGAGCCAAGGTTTTAGCGAACAAGGATTCAACCCTGAGTCTAGGCTATAACCCCTTAGATTCCCTCATGAAAACGTTTTTCATGCATGACATGTTTTCAAAACTTGCATTACACGAGAGTGCACGTGTCTTCACGACACCTTTATCGCAACTAATGGTCTAGTATAGGAATGACCAAAATAAGGGATAAAAAAAAAAAAAAGCGATATTATCACTAATTAAACCTTAATCCTTTCAGCGATGGCCTTCCCGAACAATGATCCATATCATGGCCTAGCCATCACTGACTCCGACTCCGGCTCTGACTCTAACACTGATAGCAGCAGTGTCCATATGAGCGACGTTGTTCCAATTCCTGATGATCCTATAGAGATCTCCGATGACGAGCCTTCCGAGGTAATCAGGCTCGATGAGGACGACAAGGTAACTTATGACGACGACGACCTTGAGGAGATGGAGGAGCTGGCTGCAGTGCCCTCCGAGGAGATACGAGCCGCCGGGCTGAAAAGGTATGCCACGGACTCCGACGATGAGGTGCCCCGGACTATACATGAGGTAGGCGAGTCCTCACGCCCCCAAGGGCGCGCTACCTCCGATGATACAGAGGTCCCCATACCACCGACCACAGCAGCCGCCGAGGCTGAGAGAAAGGCCCTTGAGGAATGGCTCATGGATTGGGAGCATAGGGTCGAGGTGTTTATGGAGAGCGTGAAAGGCAAGGCCTGTGAGACCAGTCTCCGCCTTGAAAATCACTATGACTTGATCTCGGACGCAAGGATGAGAGTGCTAAAGTTGGAGCATATGGTAAGAGATGCATTGCACTTAGCTGATGTGGGAACGAGTCGGGCCGCTGCCGCCGAACGAAGGGTGATGAAATTGGAGAATGAGGTTAAGACAATTCAAGCCTTTTTGGGAGACGTGTTTCCACCACCGCCACCACCGATGCCATGAAGCGACTATAGACTAGTATTAGCGGGTAGTAATCATATGTATGGGAAGTAATATATTACGGACTACGACTCGATCTTTTGGCAAAACGCTTGTATGTTGTAGGAGTTTGTAGTAGACTTAAACATAAACTTATGTAATCAAATCTTTTGATGTAATGAAGTTATGTTTATGATATATGAGTATGAGTATACGATGTGGTATAATGGGATGTAATAATAAAATCTATGTATGCGAGTATATGATTAATAAGTATGACTATAAGCAAATATATGGGTGTGGATGTAATAAGTATCGAACCCTACAACTACTTACATACAAGCGTGATGCCAATACTAACCGATCCTTCTTATTCTCAACTTGAAGGAAAATGCCAAGGAGAAGGAACGACAGTTTACCTAATACACCTGCGCAATTACAAGAAGTCATAGCGCAAGCGATAGCCGCCTACGAAGCCAGTAGGGGCGACTCAAGTCAAGAACGAAGGAATTCCGCAAACACTGAAAATGTAGCTCCAGAGACTGGCGGTGAGGAACGAGGATGTTCCTACAAAACTTTCATGACATGCAAACCGTGGTCCTTTAAGGGAACGGAAGGAGCCATAGGAGTTATCCGTTGGATCGAGAAGACAGAATCTGTGATAGCAATCAGTGGATGCACAGAAAAACAGAAAGTGTTGTATGTGACATGTATGTTTCAAGATGAAGCCCTATCGTGGTGGAATTTACAAGTACAAACCCTAGGCCGAGACGTGGCCTATGGTAAGACCTGGAAAGAGTTAAAGGAGATTATGGAAAAGAAATATTGCCCAAGGACTGAGATGCAGAAGTTGGAAAATGAGTTCTGGACGCTCACCATGAAGGGAGCCGACATCACAGCATATAACACGCGATTTCACGAGCTATGCCGAATAGTTCCTCATATGGCCACCACTGAAGAAAAGAGAGTTGAAAGGTACATCTGGGGATTAGCAACAGTTATTAGGGGACCAATCACGGCCACTAGGCCTGCGACCATGGCCGAGGCTGTTGAACTAGGTCTGAGTCTGACAGAAGATGCAGTACGAGCTGGCACCCTAGGAAAGCCAACTCAGAAGGAAGCAAACCAACCATTCTCCCAACGCGGCAACAGCCGCCATAACAATCACAAGAGGAGCTGGGCCTCTCGTAATCAAGGGTCAAGTTCCAAAGAACCCCCTGTCAAGAAACAAGAAACTGTGAAAGTGTATGCCGCCCAGACCACGGATCAACCACGGAAGACGTATAGCGGGTCAAACCCGTGGTGTGACAAATGCAAGTATTATCTTGTTGGTGACTGCTCAAGTATTGTGTGTAAGCATTGTCACAAGAGAGGGCATGTGGAAGCTAAGTGTAGAATTAAGAATGGTGCAGTAGTTGTGAAGCAAGAACCTGGGAAAACGACACCACTAGCTTGTTATGGGTGCGGAAATACGGGTCATTTTATCAAGAACTGTCCGCAGATAAAGAATACAGCTCAAGCTAGGGCTTTTGTTATCGGGGCGGGTGAAGCTAAGGAAGACCCAAATGTCGTCACTGGTACGTTCCTTCTTAACAACCACTATGCGTCTGTGTTATTTGATACTGGTGCGGATTTAAGTTTTATATCCACTGAATTTAAAGACCTACTTGGTTTAGCAACTAGTAAATTAGCAACGCCCTATACTATAGAATTAGCTAATGGCAAACAGTTACGATCAGACGATATAGTGGAAAGTTGCGTACTAGTGATGGGAGAACATGAATTTAACGTAGATCTGTTGCCGATAGATTTAGGAAGTTTTGATGTCGTTTTAGGCATGGATTGGTTAGCAAAGAACCATGCTGAAGTTAATTGTTATGACAAGCAAATCCGCATACCCTTGGCAAGTGGTGAAACGCTGACTATTCAAGGAGAAAGACGTGGCACTGTGATGAAGTTAATTTCGTGTATGAAAGCACGAAAGTGCTTGCGAAAGAAGTGTCAAGCTTTCTTAGCCCATGTGGTGGAGAAGAAGGATGAAGAAAGGAAGATAGAAAGTATACCTATAGTAAGAGATTTCCCCGATGTCTTTCCAGAAGATCTACCAGGGTTACCACCTGAAAGACAAGTGGAGTTTCGAATCGATCTAGTACCAGGAGCTGCACCAGTAGCGCGAGCACCTTATCGATTAGCTCCCTCAGAACTGTGAGAACTATCGAATCAATTACAGGAGCTACTAGACAAGGGTTTCATACGCCCGAGCTACTCACTTTGGGGAGCCCCGGTACTATTTGTCAAGAAGAAAGACGGTTCGTTCCGTATGTGTATTGATTACAGGGAACTTAACAAACTGACCATCAAAAATCGGTACCCTTTACCGAGGATTGATGATTTGTTTGACCAATTACAGGGATCTAGTTTCTATTCCAAGATAGATCTACGATCCGGGTACCATCAGCTGAAGATACACGAGGACGATGTACCAAAGACTGCGTTCCGAACGAGGTATGGTCATTATGAATTTCTAGTCATGCCTTTGGGGCTAACGAACGCACCTGCCGTGTTCATGGACTTAATGAATCGAGTGTGCAAACCTTACCTTGACAAGTTCGTGATAGTGTTTATAGATGACATATTAATTTATTCCCGAACCGAAGAAGAGCACGAGCAACACCTTCGATTGATTTTAGAATTGTTGAGAAAGGAGAAGTTGTATGCAAAGTTTTCAAAGTGTGATTTTTGGCTAAGAGAAATACACTTTTTAGGCCATGTCGTCAACGAGAAGGGAATTCATGTTGACCCTTCAAAAGTAGAGGCCATTAAAAACTGGGAAGTGCCGAAGACGCCGACGGAAATACGACAATTTTTAGGTCTGGCAGGCTACTATCGACGGTTTATTGAAAATTTCTCGAAGATAGCACAACCCCTTACAGCGCTCACACAGAAAGATAAGTCGTTTAATTGGGGAGATAAACAAGAAAAGGCGTTCCAGTTGCTAAAACAGAAACTTTGCAGTGCACCTATTCTAGCCTTACCAGAAGGGATGGATGACTTCGTAGTTTATTGCGATGCTTCGCATCAAGGACTTGGTTGTGTCCTTATGCAAAGAAATCAAGTCATCGCGTATGCGTCACGACAACTCAAAGTGCACGAGAAAAATTACACCACTCACGATTTGGAATTGGGCGCAGTGGTGTTTGCACTTAAGATATGGCGTCATTACTTATACGGCACCCATTGCACAATCTGCACCGATCATAAAAGCCTACAACATATATTTGATCAAAAAGAATTAAACATGAGGCAACGACGGTGGGTTGAATTATTGAATGATTATGATTGTGTAATCAAGTACCACCCTGGAAAGGCGAACGTTGTAGCAGACGCTTTAAGCAGGAAAGAAAGGGTGAAGACATCACGTGTTAAAGTCTTAGGGCTAACTATAAGTAAGAACCTCACCACCCTTATCCACGAAGCCCAACGAGAAGCTTTGAAACCTGATAATATCAAAGACGAGGGTCTCCGTGGTATGGTTGACAACTTAGAATCCAAAGAAGACGGTACCCTGTACTTTGTCAACCGAATATGGGTTCCTCTCAAGGGAGGATTACGTGAAAGAATACTTGATGAAGACCACAAGACGAAGTATTCCGTGCACCCCGGTGCAGATAAAATGTATAAAGATGTAAAGGGATACTATTGGTGGCCTAATCTTAAGGGTGATATAGCAAATTATGTGGGAAAATGTTTAACTTGCGCAAAAGTCAAGGCGGAATATCAGAAACCATCCGGATTATTACAACAGCCCGAGATTCCCATGTGGAAATGGGAACAAATCTCGATGGATTTCATTACGAAGTTACCTAGGACTCCAGGTGGTTATGACACCATATGGGTGATAGTCGACCGGCTAACCAAATCCGCGCATTTCTTAGCTATCAAAGAAACGGATAAGATGGAGCGGTTAGCTAGACTATATATAAAAGAGATCGTGTCAAGACATGGAGTCCCAGTCTCGATTATTTCCGACCGCGACAGTCGATTTACGTCTCATTTTTGGAAGTCGTTACAAAAAGCTTTGGGCACGCGATTATATATGAGTACCGCCTACCATCCCCAGACTGACGGCCAAAGCGAGCGAACTATACAAACATTGGAAGATATGCTAAGAGCGTGTGCAATTGATTTTGGTGGTAGCTGGGATGTTCACCTTCCTTTGGTGGAATTTTCATATAATAATAGCTACCACACGAGCATAAAGGCTGCACCGTTCGAAGCTTTGTATGGTCGTAAGTGTAGGTCGCCCTTGTGCTGGGCGGAAATAGGCGATAGACAAATGACGGGTCCCGAACTAATTCAAGAAACTACTGACAAGATATTTCAAATAAAAGAACGACTGAAAACGGCCCGCGATCGACAGAAAAGTTATGCGGATGTGAGACGCAAGCCTTTGGAATTCCAAGTGGGAGATAAAGTTATTTTAAAGGTCTCGCCATGGAAAGGAGTTCCGAGGTTTGGAAAGCGGGGCAAGCTCAGCCCAAGATATACCGGACCATTTGAGATCCTGGAAAGGATAGGTCCCGTGGCCTATAAGTTGAAGCTACCTGAAGAACTTAACGGGGTACATGACACATTCCATGTGTCGAACCTTAAAAAGTGTCTATCCGATGAATCTTTAATCGTACCCCTAGACGAAGTACATATTGACGAACAATTACATTTTGTTGAAGAACCGATAGCCGTTACCGACTGGAAAGAACAAAAACTACGAAGAAGTCGGATTAAGTTAGTGAAGGTACAGTGGAAATCTAAAAGAGGACCCGAGTTTACCTTGGAAAGAGAAGATCAAATTCGAAAGAAGTACCCACACCTTTTCCCGGACCCAACTATAACGGATAACTAACAACAAATTTCGGGACGAAATTCTTCCAACAGGGGGAGAATGTGACACCCGGTAATTTTTCACACTCTAATGTATATATTTGATTTAAATTACGTACTATTTATATAATTTATATGAGGTATAAACCATAGTATACTTGAAATGTGAACGAGAACAGTCGTTATGCCTATAGGATCGTATAAAGAGCCGATGAGAACGACTATATGATAAAGACAGCCCAGTAATAGTCAGAGGTGACAAACATATCAAGCTAAATATATACCTATGATCCAATATAATGGGTAATGGTAAGACTTTGCCCAATAATGTCCTAATTCCCTAATTAGGACCGAAACGTCAAAAACGTTTAAATAATGGAATATAGTCGCCGAACCGGCCAAATTAATGACACATTATACAGTGAGACGATCAAGATATGAAACTATGAAGTGTTTAAAGGTATACTAGTCGGAATAATATGAAGATAATAATTTAAACAATCCATGAAAGATTACAATATGGAGCACTATTTAACCGAATATAACTCCGGGCTAAATTTAAATATACATCATACCGGGAACCGAAATAAATACCGGGTTCCATACCATCTATAATACTTTATAGGTGACCAAATAAATTAAGAGAAGCTCATAATACCCAAGTCCAATATAATTCCCATAACTCGTTCATTCGATAAACTACTCGTCCTAATGACTATCCATTTAAGACCCGAACCAAGATTGAACTTAGCACTACATTTGGACAACCAATATATTTATTAAATGACCATAATACCCTCCCTTTGTAGCCCAAAGCCGAACCCCAACTTTTCCCATTCGGTTATAACACAAGACAAAACACCATTACATACATCCATGTATTAACATATTCATCATCATCCATAGCATCATCCATCTAACTATCATCATCACCAACATTATCATGACCTTGGAAATTTGCAAGCCACCAAAAAGTCTCCAAAAAGCCTTCCAAGAGCCGGCCTCCCATTCCCCTCCCAAATAAACAACAATTTACACCATGCCTTGACTACTATTGCACTTGAATGAGTGATTTGCCACCCTTAATTCATGGGATTGTGATTCCCCAATTTAAGGGATTATGTTTCCATCCTCCACTCTATATATACTCTAGCTTTCTTGATCAAAAATCACCACCCAAACTCAAGAAACTTAACTCCAAAAACAACCCCTTCCTCTCTCGGCCGAAGGCAGCAGCAGTGCACCACCACAGCCGCCTCTTTGCAACCTGTTTTCTCTATAATTCTACTATTAACATCTTGAACCCTATATATCGTTGGAAAGCTAGAAGAAATCCTTAAACCATGGTAGAAAGCCTTGAACGGATCTCTGCCCGGAAAACTCGGTAAGAAGCTTTGAACCTTCGAAGGTCACTACTGGAAACTGCATTTTCTAGCAGTACCCCCCTCTCTTCTTTTGTTCATATCTCACAAACCACTTGGTATTTTTGGGTGATTCTTGTTTAGGAATCCAAGGAAACTCACAAGGATCACGAACCACCTTTTGAACATCCATTTCCGGCTTCATTTCAGCATTAGGTAAGCCGAAAACTCGAGTTGTGACAGTTTATGGTGGCTGGAAAAACACAGATTCTGTCCAGCCACGGTTTCATCATTTTACTTGACCCTAGTTCACCTATTTCATGTTATTTAAACATAATGTAGACCCTCAACATCGTGATTAACGTCAAGGAACTTGGATCTCGCCTTAAACCCGCTCAAGAACGCCTCAAAAACCGACATTCCCAAGGTACTAATGCCATGTAATGTTTAGTAGAAAAACATGGACTAAGCCTAAGATACATATACATAATGAGGTGATGAATCATGAACATAAACTTGAAGTGTGTTAAAATAACATATAATGAGGAGTAAATCATGTTGGGTAAAAATTACAAGTGTTAAAAGGGTGTTTAAGGAAGGTTAAGGTTAATAGAACACTTAGTTAAGATCTTGAGTAATAAAACCCACTTATAAATAAACAAGATAATATAAATGTAAAGACGGAATCTTGGTTATGTTAAACTTTAAAAAGGGTATATAACTAACGTATTAAAAACCGTATCGGGTGTAGTATGAGAATAAATATTTTTACTATCATAAAAGTAAAAATAATAATAGTAATAATAATAATAATAATAAAAGTAACAAAAATAATAAGAGAAACGACTACGGGAAATCGGATACTAAAATATATATAAAAGTGCAATCCTTTGCACGGAGGATACATGGATATAATGGCTTTAAAACAAAGAGATATATATATAAATACACTCGTATAATCCTATGAATACACGGGGAATACGTGTAAGATATATATAAGTAAATGTAAATATACAATATTGTATGGGTCAAGGATAATGGTAAAAGCATGTAATATAATTATAAGATTTAAAAAGAATATTAATAATACTTATAATATATACATAACAAAATAAGTATACAAGTCATACACATATATTCCTATATATGTGCAACAAATATAAAATACGGGTTTTTGTGATGGACATTGCGAGTAACTGGAAGGGTGGAGGTGCCGGTAGTCGGGACGTCCTGTCTAGGCTGGTAAACGAATATATCATAGATGGGCCCGTTACCTACCTGGGGACTAATGATGAGAGCACCAAAACCTATTAGGCTAAAGCATGTCACGAACGTCATGATTACCGACGAATAATTTGTATCGAGCATTCCCTAATGCTCGGAGGATATATATATAAAGAGGATATAACGGATATACATAACAAGTATAAGACGTTGTCTAACGTCCGTATCGCTAATGTATAAAAAGTATACATATATACCGTCACCTCATAAGTATGTATCGGGCTAAGTATTAATAGTTATATATTATGTACTGAAGTGCATACGTATACGATATAATACAGGAAACTCGCCAAGTATAACGGAACATTATTCCTCATTTAAGGTGAGTCTCACAGCCCCTATTTTCACTATTTTCACTATGTTTTAAACTGTTTTCGGGGCGAGGGACACGTGTTTAAATATGTTTTATCATGGTGTATATCTTGATTTACAATGTGCGTGTACATGAGATATTTGGCGCGCTCATGGTACATAAAGTCCCCGGTATATATTGTAACCATAAACTATAGGCAACTATAGCCGAGGAACTCTACGGGTAGTACTACTGGTCTGACCAACCCACTCGTAAGTGGTCGCGCCACTTTATAAGACGGGTGCTTAGTTTTCCGATTTATTTATTCCCTCGTGGACTCGTGGGATGTTATGTGGGGCTTTATGGTGTATATATATAGTCAAGGAATGGTTACGAACTCATGTATTCACGTTACACTGCAAGTCATGGATACTGCATTCATGACGTTATGAGAATTATATTATAAAGCATTTTATCGAGTCACAAAACTTGTGAACTCACTCAGTTTATACTGATTAAATTATTTTACGTGTCTTTCAGGTATTTAGCTACGTGGAGAGGTCACGGTGTCTCACTACGGTTTTATGTTTAACTATGGAAATTTCATGTATGAGGATTTTATATTTTGGAGTTTTCACGGTTATATCTCCCTTCGGCAGGACATAACTGTGAAATCTCAATATGTTATATGTAAACTTTTTTTATGGATATTTTTGTAAAACTTATATTATGAATGAAATCCTCATGTATTTTATCATATAGTTGTTGCTTAACCGCGCTCTCGAAAAACCTTTCATGAGTCGCACACCGGTTGTTTCCGCCTATGGACCGGGTGTGACACAGCAGCAGCAGCAGTATCTACAAAGGATACATCCTTCTCAACATATACAATAGGTTCATCATCAGTTGCTAAACCTTTTCCCTTTTCTTTCCTTTTCCTCACATCTTCCTCATCCTCTTGCTCATCACTTTCAAATTCATCAATCTCTCTAAATAAATTTTCCAATTCAGAGTCATGCTCTACCCTCTTGGAACTAGCTTCTTGATCATCATTTGGCTCAGTGTGTTCTAGTTCCTCAGTAGCAGCATTCACATTTACGTTCTCCACACTCACTTCCTCATCCATAATCTCTGTCAATTCTTCTGTTAACACATTCTCATCATCATTGGTTACTTCTTCTCTCACATCCATTACAGATTCATCACTATCATCATACTCATTCATGATCATCTTCAAAGCATCAATATTTTCAACACTTTCAGCATCAGTCATAACAACATCATCATCATCTATATTATCCCCCTGTTTTGGGGCAGCTGAGGTCTTCTCAACCTCCTGCACCAGGGTTCGAATCATCAGTTCAGCATCAGCTAACCTTTTCAATAACATTTCATTTTCACTTGTTATCTCTTCATTCATTCTTCTCAACTCATCGTTCTCATCCATAACATCCTCAACTTGCCTTTTCAATTCATCATTTTCAGACATCAACTCAGCATTTCTTTGTAACATATCATCATTTGGACTTGTAGGGTTTGATGTAGGAAATGGTTCAAAATCAGGTTGGTTGGTGGTAGGGGTTTGTGGTGTTGGTGATTGATGTGAGTATTGTTGTGTGGATGTTTCTGGTTGGTCTAGGGTAAGGGTTTGAGGTGGTGATTGATGTGGTGGGGTTGGAGGTGGTGAGTGTGGTAGTGTATGGATAGGTTGTTCAAGTACTTCTCTGTGATCCCCCTGTTCAGGTGACATAATTCCCATCTCCAAACCATCTCCACCTTCATTTCCATCAACATCATCATCAGAATCTCCTTCATCACTTCATCATCACCCCCTTCTTCCTCCTCTGAGCTCAGCTCAGGCACAGGCATTACAGCCAGATCATGGTTTAACAACCAAGGTAAAATTTCAAATGGAATATTTGAATTGAAGTTATTTGAGACACCTGGATTCTTTATTCTCTTGTAAGCATCAGGATCTTGGAGTTTATGTGTGACTCCAATTGTTGGTAAATGTTGTAAATTGCTGTTGAAAATGATCTGCAGGAATCTTGGGTACTGTAAAAATCTTTTGCTTTCTGGTTTCTTCAGATTCCCCACTAACCCCTCAAAATCATCTTTGAAAAATTAAATAGTAGATCAAATATTGTTCCAACAGTGGCATTTACTAGATCAAGACTCATCAGAGTCCATGATCCCTTTCTCGGAGCAAATCCATGAATGATATGATGAATAAGAAATCTGTATAGCATCGGAAACAGACCCTTCTGAAACTGTCCCTCATGGACATTTCCTTGATACCCCATCGTTTCTTTAAAAATCTTCAATAAGTGCTTTGTATTGAAGTTGATGTGATTGTGATCATCGTCATTTAGTCTCAAACATCTTATGATCATCCTTTCAGTGATCTGTATCTTCTGTCTGGCCACGGTTGCTTCTATTCGTTTTCCATTTACATCTTCAACTAGCTCTGCTGATCTCTAGAAATGCAAGGAGTGATTTCTGTAAATAGTTGGGCTTTCAGCGAGAGCGAAGCTGATATTTGACCGTGCCATCCATAATATCATCCGAGCCATCGGTTCATTCTCTGGTGTGACTTGTAGTTGCTTTGGCTCAAAAACATACTTTGGCTCGTTGTCTGCCATATATGCAATACATAAACAAACACATTCAAAGTGAAATTATACATAAAGTTTAATACTTTAGACAATTTCAGTGTATAAAAAATGAAGAAGATAGGGAGAAATCTTCAAGAACCTGCTCTTCGACAAATTTATAACCTAAACACATAAACAGAGTGTTAGTACTCGAATACATAATCAAGTCACATTACAATCTAATAGTGATCGGAAAACATAATATTTCATGCATACCGAGTCGGAATTAGAGGCTGATAAAAATTAGGGTTTGGATTAATGTTGAATTCGATAAGTCGGTTATGTCTCTTAGTGAGGAAGGATTTGCAGTGGAAGGAGAGAGAGAGGGAAATAATGTAGAAAAAATTTGCATAAGTCCCTCTTTTATACATTTTGAAAGTGAGTTTTAAATGCTTTTTGTCATTTTATGAATTACTAACTGTCACCAGTAACATTATCCACTTGATATATTAAAAGCCATTAATTTCATTTAAGTTTATACGACCTTACTTGAGAGATTTATTTATTCAAAGTCTACTCGGTCTTCTTCCACTAACAAACCTTACTCGGTCAAAATTTACTCGGAATAATTTTCATTTTGGAATATACAAAGTTTGCCCGAGTTCTTTTATTTTCAATCCTTGCTCTATCTAGTAAATTAATTTAAAGTTAAGATATAATGAAGAAAGCTTACCCGAAATACTTGATTTCTTGAGAAATAAATCACAAGACAAATATTCAAATATAGTTATCAAATAAACATTCTTACTAAGAATCAATTAAGATCCTCACAAAGATTTCTCAAATTCAAATTAAAACTTATCTAGCATGAACCCAAAAATCATAATCACATTTTGTCATATTAACTATCATATTCAATTAACGCATACATTCAAGTATGAATCTAAACAATTTCATCATACCAACTTACATATTCAGGTAACACATTCATTCAAGTATGCTTGTATACATAGTGTGCTCGAGCACTCTTTCAAATGTAAAGTGTGCTCGGACAACAATCTTATGCAAAGTATACCCGAATAACTTTCATATAGTACAAAGTGTGCTCGAAAAGAAATTCTAGCAGACAGTGTACTCGGAAAGTTAAAGTTTTGAAAATTACCAAGTATATTGAAGGAACACAAGAGTACCCGTAATATAAAGTGTGATCGGAAAACAAAGTTTGCCCGAAAACACTTGTAATTTCAAAGAAATCATAAACACACATATCAAAGAGCATGCTCGACATGAAATTAAACACATTTAAGTGTGCTATAGTCTAAAATTTCATAGAGCTTGCTCGAGAATCCTAAGTTAGCACTGAGCTTGCTAGGATAAACACATTCAATCATCAGGTATGTCCTTACTTGAGGAAACTCAACATATCAAAACATACCCGAAAAATGACAAACTTAATAGTAGCATCTAAGCGTGCCCGGAAAGACTAATAAGTCCCTCCTAACAACATATTCACACAAAGCTTACTCGGTGTACTTACTTAAGTTCACAAAGTTTGCTTGGAAACAAAATCAGCATATAACATGCATAGCTTATTCGAAAATAGCATATAACATGCATAGCTTGCTCGAAAGAAGAATTTCTTGTTAAAAGATAGCTATTTCAACACATAATCATCTCACGACTTCAAGCTTACTCGGGAAAATGAGTGCAACAGTGTACTCTACTCGAAAAGTGTAAACACTTCAAAGTATGCTCGAAAATCATAAAGTTAGTCAGAAATGACTAAGCTTACTCGGAAAGTTTGAAAATTATCAACCTTACCCGAAACAACATATTCACACATAGACAACTGTTTTGTACTCGGAAAGGTTAAACCTTACCAGAAAATACATATTCAAACAGTTTGTGCTCAAGAAGGTTATAAATCATCAAACCTTACTCGAACTTACATATTCAGCCTATTTTAGGCAAAATGCAACACTTTTTTGACTTAAACCACTTTTCAAAGACATTTCTGAGTTATGTATCATTTCAGAACATAGTTTAAGAGCAAATGGTGCATTTAGAGATCAAATTTCAGTTATACTTCACTTCAAAACAATTTCTTTTATAAACTGAAAAGATCTCAGGAATGGGATCATATTGACTAAGTAGCTTTCTCAATACTTCACTCTCAGCATTATTATGACAGCTTAGATATGTTTACAGCAGGTATAAACTTAGCATGATTTTCATCTCTTTGGTGATATGATTAAGATTCAATTTGAGCATAATGCAATAATGGTCAACACTGTGCTATGATGCCTCATATCTCTTCTCAAAGCTTATTTGGCTTTCCCCAGATCACCCCAATTTGACTCCAACCTCCTGTATTTGGTCAAAAATAGTTTTTGTATGACAGAACTTATTGTATTTTTGAACTTTTGATACTCAAACATGTATAGAGGTTGAACGTTGGACTTACAGTTAGCAACATGCCTTTCATTCAAGATGAGACAGATTTTGTCAACATCTTTATAGTTCTTGTTGTAACCCTCTTGTTTGATAGAATATTTAAAACACTTATCAACTTTTGGTTGATTTATTAATTCTTCCCCTTGTTTTTGATATTTTCTCAAATTTTCTTAAGCATGTTCTTTGTCATATTTAAAAAATGTTTCATTTTGGTTGACCAAATAACAACAGGCTCGTGTACGACTGGGTAATCACTTTTCTGCCATATCATTCGGAGAGATCTACCTTGAGACATGCAAAACAACTATGCATCTCCACATAAAGATTAGCATATTCATTATGTTTATATCACCTTAGATTTTACATCATCATGGGAAAGCAACCATACATGTTAATGACTATACTAAGGCCTTTTTAGCCTATTTATTCCATATGATCTGCTAAGTAGTCAATGTACTATCATTTCCCATTAAACACAGTTTAATATTCAATCACCCCAATTTCTCTTCATTGTCAGGTTAATGGCTATTCTGTTTGACCAAAAGTGGTCAACAGGACCAAACATACATGTGAATATATGTCCTTTCAAAGTCAGAGCTATTGACATAGTTTTAAGTGAAGGAATAAGAAACAAGTCATAATTGCCCCAAATGCATTCAGTTTTCAGGTCAATGGCTATCCTTTGAATCTATAGAGATTTAAGGACCAAACATACATAGGTGCATGTCCTTCCAACTAGGCAAATGACATAATTTTTCAGCAAAAATAACTACTTGAGACCTTTCCCTATAAAAATCCTTCTTTTAAGCTTCTTAAAAGCTTGAACTGAATAATCTTATCATATCTCTACACCATTAATCAACTTGCTCATGTTTTGACCAAAATATAGTATTTATGCAAAATTCATTATAAATTTCATTGAATCACTTAATTTTGACATAAAACACATTTTGACACAAACAGTTGCTTCACCTACTCAAATCTTAATCATTCTTTCATCATCAAGAAAAACAGACTGTACTCACATTCAATATCTATTCTATCTTAACAACTTCAGAAAATCAGATTAATAACATATTCAAGTAACCATAAACATGTGATTACTCATGACATTATATAAGCAATTAATCTCACCTAAACAGATCAAACTACTTATCATAACATCAGATCAGTGGACATGATAGTCAAGAATTATCATCAATTTCAAACAAATTTCACAGATAGTTACTTAACCACCTATCAGTTAACTTCAAAACAGTGACATAATCAAAACATATTCAATCAACATTCAGTTGAAACATATTCAATATGTGTAATCTCTAAGAAAATAAACAGTTATCACAGAGAGACACACATAGAGACTGTTAAGTCACATAACATAGAACATACTCATTAACATATTTAGCAACATATTCAGCAACATATTCAACAACATATTTAGCAACATATTCAACATGTGTGACCTCTTCTAAAATATTCAAGTAGCACATAGAGGTACACAACCAAGCACACATCCTTAATCAGATTTAATCAGAGTTGATCATCCCCAGGGCTTTCAAAAGAAAGTTGAACCTGGTTCTATCAAGTGGTTTGGTGAATAGGTCAGCCAGATTATCACTTGTATCAACTCTTTGCATTTCAATCAAACCTTTTTCACTGCAATCTCTGATGAAGTGATGTCTGATTTCAATGTAATGTTGCACAGGATTCTTAACAGTAAAATATGCAGCAGTATTATCTATCAGAATAGGGGTGTTTAGAAAATTCAAACCAGAGTCCAGCATCTGATTCTAAATCCAGAGAACTTGTGCACAGCAGGCAGATGCAGCAATATATTCAGCTTCTGCAGTGGAGATTGACACTGTGGTATGTTTCTTGCATTGCCATGACACTAGCCTTTCACCCAAAAACTGGCATCCCCCTGATGTTAACTTTCTACTCATATTGCATCCATCATAATCACTGTCTGTATAAGCAATCAGATCCAAGGATTGGTTCTTAGGATACCAAATCCCTAAGTCTGGTCTTTTTTTTTTGGGTAAAGGGTTCTACCCGGTTAAATTCATTCCACACAACCAACAAAGAACAAGTAATATGACAAAGTGCCATATTATTTCTCATGTATGACATGCCATACAAGAGTAAACAAAACCAAAACCACCAAACAATGGTAAACACAGCTAAAGCCTACTCAAGAACCAAAGAAACAAACATAACAAAAACAAATCAACCATTATCATCAATTTGGTGTAAAACTCCTCTCGGAAGGTGCCAATCTTCGAGAACCCGATTGACCCGTTCAGAATTCTTGAACTTTAGAGTCATTAACTTTAGAGTCATTAGCCTTGTCGGTGCAACAAAGAACGGATTGGATGTTTTAAGTTTTGGAGTTTCTTTACCACGCGAAACATGTAATAACCATTCACCTTAATTTTCCAGCCGTTAGCAATAATATCATTATAACCCGGTTTACCAATTAAGAAATTAGGGAATTTAAACGGTTTAGGCTTACCTTTAATAAGAGAGGGGAATTTCAATAAACATGGAGAGTGGTCTGAAATCCGGTATGGAAGGAACACCGCTGTTGAATCATTAAAAATATCCATGAATTTAGAGTTTCACATCACCCTATCAAGCTTTTTGAAAAGACCCATACCCGTTCTCGGTTTATTGTTCCAAGTGAATTGGAGCCCAACCCCATTTATATCCTCAACTTCAATGTTCTTAACACAAGCACGAAAATCAAGCATCCCAATGGATATTTTGGAAGAACCATGTAAGCTGTCTTCCAAATTAAGAGCACAATTAAAATCTCCAAGTAAAGCCCAAGGTTTACCACGAGTGAAATGTTTATGAACTGCAAGATTATGCCATAACTCCCTTCTTTTCAAATAACAATTTTCAGCATACACGAAAGAACAATACATCGCCTTATTATCCAACTTAAACTTTAACCGAACGTGAAGAACCTGGTTCGAATAATCAATAACCATTAGATCAACCAAATCCGTATTCCACCCCACAATAATCCGAGTACCTTTATCACACACACTACCATTGCTAGTCCAATCCCAAGTGTTACAAATCTTCTTACAAACATCAAAAACCGAATTTAATTGTACGTGAGACTCAAGAATAGCACACACCTGAATATTATTATCTTGGATTACCTTACGAACCTTTTTTTGTTTAAGAGGGCGGTTCAACCCTCTTATATTCCATGTAGCAATAGTACCCATTAAACACCCAATTCACCGGGTGTGCTTGCACCCTCAGAACCAATATCCGCTTTCATACTGTTAGCCACATCCGTAAAAAGCTCCTCCACATCATCCTCATCTTCATCACTTTCTGGTTCATCCCCCAAACTACCAAACCGGTTACTAGTGTGGACATAATGTTTTTCCTTTGACTCAACCCCCACAGCCATAGAAGTTGTAGGTTTACCCACGGGATGATTAGTGTCTTGTCTTTGAGAGG
The DNA here is from genome assembly GCF_021521415.1 of Bidens hawaiensis. NCBI lineage: Eukaryota > Viridiplantae > Streptophyta > Magnoliopsida > Asterales > Asteraceae > Bidens > Bidens hawaiensis. Next base: position 58,101 of record NW_027505569.1, read on the forward strand.
ATGGTTTATTTACAGGTTGTGTCACAGCAGGTTTAGCTACCGGTCGATAGACAAGATTATGTTTCTTGACTTGCGTAATAAATTTTTTCTTTCCCTTCACCCTCTGGAAACCATCATCATTAGTGACTTTCATTGGTTCTTCATTTAACTTTTTATCATGAACTTGTTTCGGGCATTGAGTGTTCGAATGGCCAAACACTTGACATAAGGAACATCTAGGGGGCTCCCAATCATATTCAATCTTAATCTCCGAGATCTTATTTGTCTCCCCCCACGTATCCGGAACAGCAACAACCAGCTTCCTTTTAATGTCCTGATTTGCATGAAGTTCAACTTGAACTCTAGCAAAACTACTTCTTCCCCACGATTCCTTACACATATTGGCAGTGTAAGAATCAACACTTATCGGATCCCCAATTCTTGAAACGAGCAAACTTAGACCCTCCTCAGTAAAGGCACCCAGAGGAATATTCTGTAATCTGACCCAAACCGGAACAGACCGTATATCCTCCTTTTCCAAATCTGACTCCATAGTCCAAATATTAAGAATAATGGGGACATTCCTAATCATCCAAGGACCATCCTCAATCAGCTGCATCATCCCAACTTCCGTATGAAATTTGAAAAAGAAAAACCCTTTCACATTCATCATAAGTCTCGTAAGCCCATATTTGTTCCAATTTTTCTTAGCAAAATACTCAACAACCGGAAAAGGAAGTCTGTTACCCAAAAAATAACCAAACAAAGTATTAGTAAACCTATCGTTAACTTTCTTGACAGATTCAACCGGGATAACCACATCAACTCCTTCCATTGTTGACTCCACATTTAATTTTCTTAATGTTACCTTAGTTGTCTTGTTTTCAAGTTGGACAACACTCACATACGAAGGCTTTGAATTTTCCATATTTTTCTCCTTTCCTTCATCCCTTTGAATATTTAAAGAATCAGATCCAAAAACCATGTTATCATCCGAAACAAAGGCTGAAAAACCTCCATCTTGTTGAGTAGTTAACGAATCAGATCCAAGAGCCTTGTTATCATTCAAAGCCACGGCTGAACAACCACCATCTTTGTTGATTACATCATTTAAAGGAACATTGAATGTTGTGTTTGCATCAAACGAAACAGACGAACTTGTAGCATTAGGGTTTCCCGAGGAACCAGTTTTCAGAATTCCCTTACGAGGAAGAACCCCATCAATGTTGGTGACCCGATTGGCTGGAAACCCTTGCTTGATACGATCAACAAATCCATTACCACCCTTCTGCTCCATGCAAAACCCTAGAACGAAAATAACACCCAAGAACAAGAACCAAGAACAAGAGCCAGAATTCCAATCAACAAATAACAACCAAGAACGGCTGATTACTTCTTAATCAAATCGGCTGCCTCAAGAAGAAACCCTAATCGGCCAAGGAAACCAAGATTCATGCAGCAATAAACCAAGAAACGGGCAAGAAAACCCTAAAACGACCAAGGCACCAAGACAAAACGGCCAAGAAACTCTTAATCGGCCAAGAAGAACACGGCTGCACCAAGATTCATGCAGCAAAAATCAAAAAACGGCCAAGAAAACCCTAATCGGAACACGGCTGCACCAAGAAGAAACCCTAATCTTGATTAACCACAAGATCCTTAATCAGTTAATAGGATTCGATCGATCTAACTAACTATATCAATAGCCGTGATCAATAAGAAACCTACTAATCAATCAGAACCAAGGATTAGATCAAGATTGATGCAGCAAAAACCAAGAAACAGCCAAGAACCCTAATCGGTTCTCTCTCTAAGGTTCTCTCTTTTGAAGATTATCACAGTTTGCTAATCCCCTAAGTCTGGTCTTCCCTTCAAATATCTGAATATTCTTTTCACAGCATTCATGTGGGAGACTTTTGGATTTGACTGGAACCTAGCACATACACACACAGCAAACATGATATCTGGTCTTGTTGCAGTCAGATACATCAGAGATCCAATCTTGGCTCTGTATTCATGTTCATCAACTGACTCCCCCTTTTCATCAGCTATCATCTTTTCTTTGGTGTCCATTGGAGTTGAGGTAGCCTTGTAATCATGACAGGTGAACTTATTCAAAATGTCCTGCACATACTTAGCTTGGTGAATGAAGATCCCTTCATCCTTTTGTTGAACTTGCAGTCCCAAAAAGAAATTCATTTCACCCATGGAACTCATGCTGTACTTGGACTTCATCACCTCTTCAAACTCCAAACACATATTTTCATTTGTAGATCCAAAGATGATATCATCAACATAGACTTGTAAAAGCAGCAAATTTGACCCTTGTCTTCTGTAGAAGAATGTCTTGTCAATGGCTCCCCTTGTGAAGCCATTTTCAAGTAAATGAGTTGATAACTCATCATACCATGCTCTAGGAGCCTGATGCAATCCATAAAGGGCTTTGTTTAACTTATACACACTGTTTGGATACATAGGATCCTCAAAACCTGGTGGTTGAGCCACATACACTTCTTCATCAATCTTTCCATTAAGGAATGCAGATTTGACATCAAGCTGGAATACTTTTATGTTCTTTGAGGCAGCATATGCGAGAAAAATTCTTATGGCTTCCAGTCTTGCAACTGGTGCAAACACTTCCTCAAAGTCTATCGCTTCTTTTTGAAGACATCCCAGTGCTACAAGTCTAGCTTTGTTCTTAATCACCAAACCCCTTTCATCCCTTTTGTTTCTGAACACCCACTTGGTTACAATTGAATATCTGTCATGTGGCTTGTCTACAAGATCCCATACATGTAAATCTCTAAACTAGGCCAATTCCTCTTGCATTGCCTCTACCCAACTATTGTCTTTTAAAGCTTGAGCAATATTCTTTGGTTCTAATTGGGATAGAAAGCAAGAGTACAGACAGATGTTTGCTATCTCAGAATGACTTCTTGTTACTCTTTCATGCAAGTCACCAATGATATTTTCAGCAGGATGATTCTATTCAACAATAGGAGTTTGTATTATCATATTTGTAGACAAATTTGTGTCAAGAGTTGTTTCATTGATTTCATGTTCTTCAATGATCAAATCAGCTTCTGCATCATGAAACTCTGATGCTTCATCATTGGTTTGTCCTGAAGTAGATGCACCATTGTTTCCCATATTCAAACTTTGAAACAAGTCTTGAAATCTTGTTGTGGAAGCATTCTCAACTTCATTTGATTGGTTGCTTGTGTCACTCCCATTCTGAACATGATCATTTTGTACATAAGGACTATCTTGACTTGTCATTTCCTGATCTTGTTCAATGTCATTGTTTGAGGAGCTTTTCACAAAAGTGTATTCCTTTTCTTTCCTAGCAACCTTTTTCCACAATTCTTCCAAGTCCAGTTCATTCTTCTTATTTTCTTCAAGTACACTGGTCTTGTAGAATGTATCGTCAAAGTCTTCAGAATAAATCTTGAATGACTTTATTAACTTTTCATGATCAAACAGCCATGTTGCACCACTGACTGTGTTGAATTGATTCTCATTAAAAATAATGTCAAATGACTCTATCACACTCAAGTGATCTCTCACATATACTCTGTATGCCTTTGAGTGAGTAGAATATCCAACAAAGAAACAATCTAGTGACTTAGTTTGAAACTTGTTCAAATAATCTCTAGTGTTCAATAGAAAACATTTGCAACCAAAGGGCTTGAAAAACTTGATGTAAGGCTTTCTGTTATTGAAAATTTCATATGGAGTCTTGTTATACCTTTTGTTTACAAGTACCCTGTTCTGAACATAACATGCTGCATTGATTGCTTCAGCCCAAAAACTGACAGGCAGATTTGCATCAGCCAACATGGTTCTGGCAACTTCTATCAAAGTTCTGTTTCTTCTTTCTGCCACACCATTTTGTTCAGGAGTTCTAGGAGCTGAGAATTGTTGAAGTATTCCTTTCTGTGTGCAGATGTCTTCCATAACTCCATTCTTGAACTCTGTACCATTGTCACTTCTCATCATCTTGACTTTCTTATTCAGCTTATTCTCAATCATTGTGACACAACCTTTAATCAACTCAGCAGTCTCATCTTTGGTACTTAGGAAATAAACCCAAGTATATCTTGAATAGTTATCAATGATCACCAGACAGTATCTCTTCTTTCCAATACTTGGCACACTCACAGGACCAAAAAGATCCATGTGAAGTAACTCAAGTGGTTGATCAATTGAGTTGATGAGCTTTGTCTTATGAGTAGACTTGTGTTGTTTTCCCTTCTGACATGAGTCACAATGATCATCTAACTTAAATTCTCTTGTAGGTAAACCAATCACATGTTCACCCTTGACCAGTCAGTTCATGTTCTTTAAGTTTACATGACACAGTTTCCTATGCCACAATTTAGATTCATTTTCAGTGGCTTTGGAAACAAAACATGCACCACCTCTTGAAATAGCTTCTTTCATATTCAACTCATACAAATTGCCATTTCTTGGTGCCATCATCATAATCATTTCAGGTGGGATCACAAACTCAGGTTTTAAGATGAAACAATGAGAATCATCAAAACTGACTTTGTTACCCTTATCACATATTTGAGATATACTCAACAAATTGTATTGTAGTCCCTCAACATGAAAGACATTGTCAAAAGACACTTTCCCATTTGTCAATATCCCTTTACCCACAATCTTTCCACCATTTTCATCACTCCCAAAGGCAACTGGACCCTCATATTTCTCTACATAATTCACAAGTGACCTCTTGTCACAAGTCATGTGCCTAGAACAACCACTATCCATATACCATATATCATTCAATGGAGTGGCCTATTCCTACACAAAGAGAAATTTGATTAGTTCAGTGATGAGATGCAAGCTTCATCAACTTGCAACTTATCAGTGTCAATTTCAGTGGCAGCTTGGGAAGTGAGTGTTGAAGGTTCAAGATCTTCATGAGTGATTTCCAAGTTGTCTGAATGGTCAGTTTCATAACCACACTCTCTTGGTGTTTTAACAAATGAAGCTGAATTGTTAAGCTCAACTGAGTCAGTCATCTTCTCTTGTAAGACATAGTCCTTAGTTTCTGAGAAGTCTCTTACATCAGTCACAGCTTCAACTTTAGCTTCAGTTCTAGGTTTCCATGTGAAACCTTGTGGTTCATATCCATGTTTTAACAAGAACTTTTCATCACCAGTGAGTACAGCTTGTTTCTTTCTTTGATATACAGTTTTTCTTCTTGATTTCTCACTGCCTGATGATTCTTGTGACTCATCAGACTTGACTGAATGAGTATTTTTGGTAAATTTCAATGACTGGTTCTCCATTATCACCTGCTTTTGCTTCTGAGGTGATTTACTTCTTCTCACATTCTCAGTCATTTGCTTCTTCTTCTTGGTCTCAGCCTTCACTTCAACTCTTGTCTCTATGCTATTCACATTTCCCTTTCCCAAATACATGGCATACTTCTCTTTGTACAAAACAAAGTCTTGACCAAACTTTGTTCCATTTGGGACATGAAATGGCTGAAACTTGAGTCTCTCAATACATGAATCAGTATGGTGTCCATATTCATCACACTTTCTACACCACACCTTTCTTTTGAACATCTCATGTTCTTTTGGTCTCCTGAATCTTTCACTTGGTTTGGGCTCTCTTATACCAATTGTCTTTTTGTTTTTCAGATTGTCAAAACCAATTGAGAATGGAACAAATTCAGCCATTCTGATGTCACTTCTTTCCAAATTTTTTTTGGGTAAAGGGATTCACCCGGTTAAATGCATTCCACACAACCAAAAAAGTACAAGTAATATGACAGAGTGCCATATTAGTTCTCATGTATGACATGCCATACAAGAGTAAACAAAACCAAAACCACCAAACACTGGTAAACACAGCTAAAGCTTACACAAGAACCAAGTAAATAAACAAAACAAAAACAAATCAACCATTATCATCAATTTGGTGGGACACTCCCCGCGGAAAGTGCCAATCCTCGAGAACCCGATTAACCCGTTCAGAATTCTTGAACTTTAGAGTCATAAGCTTTAGGCGCGTACCCCTAATGATTTCGTCCGCAACAATCTTAGGAGTCTTCAAAGAGTTCTTGAAAAGCCGGTTGTTTCGCTCCTTCCAAATAACGTAAACCGAAGCCCCAAATAACAGCCGATTAACAACATTATCAATAGAGTTGGACATTCCAAATTGAGACACATATTGAAGAATATTCGCCCAACCATTCCTGCACCCCTGAAACTTCCCTTTCATTTTTACAATACTCCAAACCTCAGAAGAGAACTTACACTCGAAGAAGAGATGATTACGAGAATCCGGCTCTCCATTACAAAGAAGGCAGCAATACAAGTTATGATTTGGATACCCACCAATTTTCCACCCCATAATACGATTCTGCGTGCTCAACCTATCATGAAGCACAGTCCACAACATAAAGGAGTGTTTTGGAACACATTGAGAGAACCAAACAACATGCACCCAAGACACCTTATCAGCCGGTCTCCGAAGAAGATGCCATATTCCTGAAGCCGAGAAATTCATTGAAGTCCCATTCTCATCCATTACCACGATCTTGTCCCTCTTATCCGAACAAATACTGACCTCTTTTAAGTTCGAAAGAATTGGATATCTCAAAATCCAATCAGGCGGCCAACCCCAGTTATTATTATGAACAACATCATTGACACAGGTCTCTAAAGACAAGCCAGCCCGATGTATAACTCTCGGGTTAATATAATCACTTAAAGGACAAAGATCATCCCATTTATCATACCAAACTGAAGTAGATCTCCCATTACCAATTTCATGCCAAATAAACTGTCTAATACGAGGACGAAACTGAAGAATTTTCCTCCACCCCCAAGTACACGAGTTAGGAATCTGCAAGCTCCAAAAATTTCGCCACTTCATTTTATACTCCTGAATCCATTTAACCCACAACGAATTACGACCATTGATTAAACTCCAAATATGATAAACCAGAAGAGAGTTATTGACATCCCGGATACGCCGGATACCCAAACCACCTTCACATTTCGGCTGACACACAATATCCCAAGAGACTTTATGCTTTCCCTTGTTGTGACCATAGTCCCAAAGGAAATTTTTAATCCGTTTCTCAAGATCAGCAATAAGTCTAGAAGGGAGTGAAAACACAGCAGACCAATAAATATATAAGGACGACAGAACAGACTTGACCAGCTGAAGTTTACCCGCAAAAGATAAAGTTTTATTCTTCCAATCTCCAATCCGACTATCCATACAATCCAGCAACCTCTTACAATCACGGTAATTTAACCTCGTAGAAATAAGAGGAACTCCCAAGTATTTAACCGGGAGCCTTCCTTCAACGAAGGGCATAATTTTCAGAATACCACTTTTAACGCGGTCCAGGACATTACAGAAAAACGCGGTACTTTTCGGAACACTCGGAGTAAGCCCGGACATATCTTTGAAATCATTCAGAGCCCCCATAATAGTTTTAGCAGAATTCACATCACCTCGAGCAAACAGGAACAAATCATCCGCAAAGCAAATATTGATAATATTTAATTTTTCACAATGACGATGAAAACGGAACGATCGTTCAATACGAACCTTTCGATGCAGAATTAACGTGAGAGCTTGCATAACCAGCGTGAAAATATAAGGGGACATCGGATCACCCTGTCTCAGACCTCTTTTACCACTAAATAACCCGTGTAAGTTCCCATTAACGGATATCGAAAAGGAAGAAGTGGTTATGCACTCCATTATCCAACGAATCATCCTGTCGTGGAAACCATACCCAAAAAGAATGTCACGAATGAAGTCCCAACTGACCGTATCATAAGCTTTCTGGATATCAACTTTAAAAGCACATCTAGGCGGACCATTATTAGTGTGATAATTATGCATTAATTCTTGGGTCAAAAGAATGTTATCAGAAATCCTACGCCCAGGAACAAACGCAGAGTGATTGATATCAATTAACGACTCCAAACCCTTCATCATACGAACCGAGATAATCTTGGTAATGCATTTATATAAAGTGTTGCAGCACGAGATGGGACGAAAATCATTAGGAGTCAAAATGGTGGTCACTTTGGGAATAAGGGCAATAATAGTGTGGTTAACCTGTTTAAGGAGACTTCCTTTTCTGAAAAATTCATGAACCACCAAACAAACATCTTTCCCAACAATATCCCAAGAACTTTTGAAGAAAGCAGAGGAAAAACCATCAGGCCCCGGCGCTTTGGAATTCCCAATCGAGAAAAAAGCATCCTTGATTTCCAAATCGGATATAGGTCTAACCATAAGCTCCGCCTGAGAGGCCGAAAGCTTAGTAGTAAAAATCTGATTATCCGGTTTTCTCAATGGTTGCAAATCTGAACCAAAGATGTTCATAAAATGATTAACAAACACCGAAGGAACACCTCAAATAATCGGCCCTGAACATCACTTATAGTATCAATACGACCTCTATGGTTTCGCATTTTCAAAGAATTGTGAAAGTACGCAGTGTTAGAGTCACCAAGCTTTAACCAATCGACTTTAGCCTTCTGTTTAAGGAATTCTTCCTCATCTTTAGCCGCCTCATGATAAGCCTTAAGATAACTACTCTGCTCCCGAATCAACTCCAAATTAGTAGGGTCAATGTCAAGACGGGTTTGACAAGCATCCAGAAGGGTTCTCATATCATTAACTTTCTTGTGGAGATTGCCTTGCCGGTGCAGCAAAGAACGGATTGGATGTTTTAAGTTTTGGAGTTTCTTTACCACGTGAAACATGTGATAACCATTCACCTCAATTTTCCAGCCGTTAGCAATAATATCATTATAACCAGGTTTTCCAATCAAAAAATTAGGGAATTTAAACAGTTTAGGCTTACCTTTAATAAGAGAGGGGAATTTCAATAAACATGGAGAGTGGTCTGAAATCCGGTACGGAAGGAACACCGCCGAAGAATCATTAAAAATCTCCATGAATTTAGAGTTTCCCATCACCCTATCAAGCTTTTTGAAAAGACCCATACCCGTTTTCGGTTTATTGCTCCAAGTGAATTGGAGCCCGACCCCATTTATATCCTCAACTTCAATGTTCTTAACACAATCACGAAAATCAAGTATCCCAGTGGAAATTTTGGAAGAACCATGTAAGCTGTCTTCCAAATTAAGAGCACAATTAAAATCTCCTAGCAAAGCCCACGGTTTACCACGAGTGAATTGTTTATGAACAGCAAGATTATGCCATAACTCACTTCTTTTCAAATAACAATTCTCAGCATACACGAAAGAACCATACATCACCTTGATATCCAGCTTAAACTTTAACTGAACGTGAAGAACCTGGTTCGAATAATCAATAACCATAAGATCAACCAAATCCGTATTCCACCCCACAATAATCCGAGTACCTTTATCACAAACACTACCATTGCTGGTCCAATCCCAATTTTTACAAATCTTCTTACAAACATCAAAAACCGCGTTTAATTGTACGTGAGACTCAAGAATAGCACACACCTGAATATTATTATCTTGGATTACCTTACGAACCTCTTTTTGTTTAAGAGGGCGGTTCAACCCTCTTATATTCCATGAAGCAATAGTACCCATTAAGCACCCAATTCACCGGGTGTGCTTGCACCCTCAGAACAAATATCCGCTTACATACTGTTAGCCACATCCGTAAACAGCTCCTCCACATCATCCTCATCTTCATCACTTTCTGGTTCGTCCACCAAATTATCAAACCGGTTATGGGTTTGGACAGAATGCATTTCCTTTGACTCAACCCCCACCGCCTTAGAAGCTGCAGGTTTACCCACTGGATGATTAGTGTCTTGTCTTTGAGAGGGTGGTTTATTTGCAGGCTGTGTCACAGCAGGTTTAGTAACCGGTCGATAGACAAGATTATGTTTCTTGACTTGCGTATTAACTTTTTTCTTTCCCTTCACCCTCTGAAAACCATCATCATTATTGACTTTCATTGGTTCTTCATTTAACATTTTCTCCTGAACTTGTTTCGGGCATTGAGTGTTTGAATGGCCAAACACTTCACATAAGGAACATCTGGGGGGCTCCCAATCATATTCAATCTTAATCTCCGATATCTTGTTTGTCTCCCCCAACGTATCTGGAACAGCTACAACCAGCTTCCTCTTAATGTCCTGGTTTGCATGAAGTTCAACTTGAACTCTAGCAAAACTACTTCTTCCCCACGATTCCTTACACATATTGGCAGTGTAAGAATCCATACTTATCGGATCCCCAATTCTTGAAGCGAGCATACTTAGACCCTCCTCAGTAAATGCACCCAGAGGAATATTCTGTAATCTGACCCAAACCGGAACAGACCGTATATCCTCCTTTTCCAAATCTGACTCCAAAGTCCAAATATTAAGAATAATGGGGACATTCCTAATCATCCAAGGACCATCTTCAATCAGCTGCATCATCCCAGCTTCCGTATGAAACTTGAAAAAGAAAAACCCTTTCGCATTCATCATAAGTCTCGTAAGCCCATATTTGTTCCAATTTTTCTTAGCAAAATACTCAACAACCGGAAAAGGAAGTCTGTTACCCAGAAAATAACCAAACAAGGTATTATTAAACCTATCGTTAACTTTCTTGACAGATTCAACCGGGATAACCACATCAACTCCTTCCATTGTAGACTCCACATTTAGTTTTCTTAATGTTACCTTAGTTGTCTTGTTTTCAAGTTGGACAACACTCATATACGAAGGCTTCGAATTTTCCATATGTTGCTCCTTCCCTACATCCCTTTGAATATTAAATGATTCAGATCCAAACGCCTTGTTGTTGTCCGAGACAAAGGCAGAAAAACGTCCATCTTGTTGAATATTTAACGAATCTGAACCAATAACCTTGTTATCATTCGAACAACCACTATCTTTTTTCCCCACGGCTGAACAACCACCATCTTTGTTTTTTACTTCATTTAAAGGAGCATTGAATGTAGTGTTTGCAGCAAACAAAACAAACGAACTCGTAGCGTTAGGGTTTCCCGACGAACCAGATTTCAGAGCCCCTCTACGTGGGAGAACCCCATCAATGTTCGTTACCCGATTGGCTAAAAACCCTTGCTTAACACGATCAACAAAACCATTACCACCCTTCTGCTCCATGCAAACCCAAGAACGAAAACACTTCACAAACCCTAATCGGTCACTCACTCAACGAACAGCTGAAAGAACCCTAACCTTGATTAACCACGAGGTCCTTAATCAGTTAATAGGATTGTATCAATCTAACTAAACTATCACAGATAGCCGTGATCAACACAAACCTACTAAACAATCAGAACCACGGATTAGATCAAGATTCAAGCAACACCAAAAACCAGCCAAGAAAACCCCAATCAAGATCGGCCAAGAACAATCAGCCAAGATCAAGATCAAGATCGGCCAAGAACAATCAAGATCAAGATCAAGATCAGCCAAACACAATCAGCCAAGATCAAGATCAATATCGGCCAAGCAACACCAAGATCCAAGGAAACGATCAAGAGCAAGAACCAAAGATCAAGATCGACCAAGAAAAAGATCAAGATTGACCAAGATCAGCCAAGATCTCCCCAAGAATCAATCAAGATCTGCCAATAAAGATCAAGATCAGCCAAGATCAACAATGATCTCCCCAAGAAACGCACAAGATCAACCAAGAAAACCCTAATCAAGATCGGCCAAGATGGATCAAGATCAAGCAACTCCTAATCAAGATCAAGATGGATCAAGATCAAGAAAACCCTAATCAAGATCAAGATCGGCCAAGCAAATAGATCAATAACAAGAACAAAGAACAAGATTGACCAAGACCCAAGGAATCGGCCAAGATTAGCCAAGATCCCCCTAGGATCGATCAAGACAAACCTTAATCAGCCAAGATCGATCAAGACAAACCCTAATCGACCAAGAAACAGCCAAGATCAGCCAAGATTAAGATCGGCCAAGAACAATCAGCCAAGATCTATCAAGATCGGCCAAGCAACACCAAGATCCAAGGGATCGGCCAAGATCTCCTTTGATCACCCAAAATCGCCTTTTCCTCCAATGCCCTAAGTCGGTTCGTAAGATAGTTAACTCACTTCTTTCCACATTCCCTTTAACAAAGACAACTTTTTTTAAATTCAGTGGTTGATCATCTTCATTCTCTCTATATCTTGACTTTTTTTAAATACATGCTTTTGTCTAGTGGTTTAGCAACTATATCTTGACTTCCTTCTTTCATATTCCTCAACAGTTTCTACCTCACCCACATCAAAGTCTTCAACACTTGAAAAGATAGGATAAATAGGAGTAATATATTCTATATCCATTTCTTACTTATTTACCTTCTTTTTCTTGTTCTTTTCTAATTTTTCCAAAAACTTTTTGCTTGGAGGTCTGACAGCATTGTAACACACATTCTTCTTTTCACCAATGTCAAAAGAAACATGTTCTCTTTTCATTTGCTCATTCATTCTTTTCATTTTATGTGTAACTGGAGGATACTTTGGAAGTTGATCAACAGATTCAGGCTTTCTATATTTTCTTCCCCTTTGTGATGCCTTTAATTCTTCTTCAGTGATTTGATCACTTAAATCACTCAAGTCATCTAGATTTAAATCAATGGACTCAAGATCATCTTCTGATACTTGAACACCAATTGACTTTTCTTGCTTTAGTTCTTTCTTCATAACAAATTCACCATCTTCACTCACCTCAACATTCTTGTACAAATCTGCAACATCTTCTTTGTCTTGAAACACATCTTTGAATTGTTGTAGATAAGCACTTCTCTTCTCTTTGTCAACTTTAGGCATAAAGTTGTTGAATGGTGGTGGAACAGCCTTGTACTTTTCATCTTCTTTTACTTTATTCAGAATTCCACAAATGTTTCCAGTTGAAACTAAGTTCTTTAGGAATTCATTTTCAGTTTGCAGCTTTGTATTCAACACCTTTTCATCAATCACCATCTTCTTCAACCCACTAATCTCAGTTGTGAATCTTGTCTGAGCTCTATAGCTATTCATACAATCCTCTTCCAAACTTTTCATTCTTTCCTCACTAACAATCTCACTTGCCTCATAGCACTGATAATGCTTTGCTTCTTAAAACACTAACTTTCCAGCTTACCAACCTTTTCTTTTAATTCATTGACAAGTTTAGGTAAATCAGCATTAGGATCAGAATGTACCTTAGATGAAGATGCAGAGTCTATGGCCATGAATGCCACATTAGCTCTTCTGATATCATCTGCTATATCTTCCTCATGGTTAATCCAGTCAAAGCTTCCCTCATGCTGAGTAGTTACTGCCACATTGCCTTGATTTCTTGGTTGATTTTGGTTTGCTGGAATATTGTTAGTTGCAGGGTTTTGAACAGCTTGATTCAGATTGTTTTTCATTTGATATACTTGATTCTTATTCATACCCTGCTGGTTGTTCATCTGAGGCTGATAGTGGTTGTTAAAATTGGGATTGAAGTTGTTGTTTGGACGGAAGTTGTTGTTGTTGGGATTGAATCCTTGGTTATTGTTAAAGTTCTGCTGGTTGTTGTTTCTTTGCACATTCTGCTGGTATTGATGTTGGTTCTTGGCTGTTGGAATTGATTGACTTGAAAGTTCCTTGGCATATTGCACTCTCTTGCAAAGTGTCCAGGCTGTTGACAGTTGTAACAGATAGCCTTGGACTTGTCAAATCCTATTCTCTCATTTGGACCAGAAACTAGTGATCTACCAGTTCTATTGTACAGTCTCTTGCTTCTCAAAGCCAACATTGCAGCTTGCATTTGAGATCCATGTCTTCAAGGTCATCAGCATCTATTTGTTCCAAATCATCCTGCACTACACTTGTGTGAATCAAGTTTTTGGCCACAAATGCATTGTAGGACTCAGTGAACATAGACATTAGGGCTTGTGCATCACTCCCTTGAACATGCCCTGCACCAGCACTTTGAGCATTTCCATTTCCCACATAGGCTGAATCATCATCAATCAAATGAACATTAAACCTCTGTTGACCACCTTGACTGCTTGAACCACTTCCAATGAATGACCTAGGAGTCTCATTGTTGTGATCACTTGGTTCTTCAATGATGGGAATTTGTTGTTGATTCTTTGTTGTAAGATTCCCCATTGGAGCAATTAAAACATTTGACACATTGAAACTTGGTTTATCTTCCTTGATCATTTCATTCTCAATCATTTCAAGTTCAGCAGCTTGAAGAAAACATACTACATCATCCAATTTCAATTCATTGAAATTTTGCTTTTGAAGGATGAATTTGCAAGCAGTATACCATTCTTTTGGCATTGAGTTGAGCAACTTTGTATTCAAATCAAAGTCAGTCATTACATAATCAGTTGTTCTCAACTCATTCACAATACTCAGAAAACGTTCTAGTTGTAATCGGGTTTAATTCCAAAAACTATTTCAGAGAGTGTTTTATTTTTAAGTACTTTGGATGGTAAACGGTTGATGACGTAGGCAGCGGTTAAAACACACTTTCCCAAAAATTGATTAGGGAATTTTGCACCGAACCTCAAGGCCCGTGCCGTTTCCAAGAGGTGTTAGTGTTTTCTTTCTACGTCACCATTTTGTTGAGGGGTGTGAGGGCATGTGGTTTCGAGTAACATTCCCTTTTTATTATAAAATACTACCATGTCGTTGGAAGTGAACTCCCCACCATTATCACATCTCAACCTTTTAATGCACTTGTCAAATTGAACTTCAACCATTTTGCAAAAGTTTACAATACATTTGCTTGCATCACTTTTATGTTGAATGAGAAACACCCACACGGCTCTACTAAAATCGTCAACTATAGTGACAAAATAGTTGCCTTTAGTATAAGATGGCACCCGATATCCCCACCCCCCCCCCCCCACCCCACCCAAATGTCACAATGAATTAATTGAAATGGTTCAATAGTTTTAATAAAGCTAGAAAGAAATGGTGTTCTGGCAAACATGGCCATGGCACAAGAATCACAAAAATTACCAAGTTCAGTAGTATTAGTACTAAGAAAATCAACTTTAGCTAGTTTTCCCTTTGAGGCATGTCCAAGTCTCTTGTGCCATGTCTCAATAGTAGGGGTGCAAACGAGCCGAGCCGAGCCTGAGCTCGACTAGGCTCGAGCTCGGCTCGTTTAACTTACACAGAGCTCGAGCTCGAGCTCGGATCGTTTCGAGCTCTATTTTCAAAGCTCGAGCTCGGCTCGTGAATGGATTTTGAAGCTCGAGCTCGGCTCGGGCTCGGCTCGTTTACTATTTATCAATTATTTTTTTATATAATTATAATTATTTTATATATTTTTTTCTATTATAATTTTATGTATAAAAGAATATATATTATTCGGTTATTTTTATTTATTTTTTCATAACATTATATTTATTAATCAATAATTATTAAAATATATATTTTAAAAAAATTATATAAATGGCAGGCTCGTTTAGGCCCGCGAGCTTGCTCGAGCTCGATAAGTAAAGCTCGGGCTCGGGCTCGATAAAGCTCGGCTCGAACGATCTTTTTAACGAGCCGATCTCTAGTAGCTCGCGTGCAGCTCGGCTCATTTGCACCCCTACTCAATAGTGGTCCCAAAAGCTTTCTTTTCTTGCGTCATATTCATTTATAGTCCCCCTTCGCATCTACCCGCTCCAATAAAGTTCCTCCTCTGCAATCCCTACTGACACAAAAGTCAGGAAAGAATGAAACAATGCATTGTAGGTCACGACTAAGGCGGCTAACAGAGAGTAGGCTGCATTTAAAATCTGGTATGTAAAGGATATTTTTTCACTTTGGTTCCTCCAGGAAGAATATATTCCCTTTTCCCTTTACAGGGATGGATTCACCATTGGGAATGAGAACAGGACCTTCTAAGGGAGCCGCTTTCTCATTAATAAGAACATTAGGTAAATGAGTTATGTATTCGGTGCAAAACGAATCGATAATCCACTCACCTTCATCATTAGTTTTATAAGCCATATTAGCAAGAGAGTTTGTGGTTTCGCTATTACCCGAGCCGGAGAAGTGTTTAAGAAGAGTTTAATAATTTTCCTATGTCAGACCCGGTATCGGACTAGAGTTCGTTTCCACACAAGCAGCCTTCCCTTTGATATTTTCTCATTTCCTTCCGGACCACCAATCGGGATATCCGACTAACTTGAAACATCCTTCACGCTTATGGCCATCTCTGTTGCAAAACGTTCAGTGCTTGGTTCCATCTTTCACTACCTTCGTTAAACCCTTTTCTTTGCTATAATTACCGTCCCTTTTCTGGAATGCCTTAAACGCAACAACTTCAGCGTTGCCCTTGTTTTCATTTGACACGACCCTCTTCTTCTCTCCATCATGAACCATATGGTATGCGGCAGTGAGCGATGGAGTTGGTTTAGTGGCCAATATTTGAAATCTGATCACCATGAACTCATTATCTAATCCCATGAGAAATTCATACAAACGCTCCTTCTCTTGATGTTCAAAAATATTCTTTTTTTTGGGTAAAGGGATTCACCCGGTAAAATGCATTCCACACAACCAAAAATTACAAGTAATATGACAGAGTGCCATATTAGTTCTCATGTATGACATGCCATACAAGAGTAAACAAAACCAAAACCACCAAACACTGGTAAACACAGCTAAAGCTTACACAAGAACCAAGTAAATAAACAAAACAAAAACAAATCAACCATTATCATCAATTTGGTGGGAAACTCCCCGCGGAAAGTGCCAATCCTCGAGAACCCGATTAACCCGTTCAGAATTCTTGAACTTTAGAGTCATAAGCTTTAGGCGCGTACCCCTAATGATTTCGTCCGCAACAATCTTAGGAGTCTTCAAAGAGTTCTTGAACAGCCGGTTGTTTCGCTCCTTCCAAATACCGTAAACCGAAGCCCCAAAAAGCAGCCGATTAACAACATTTTCAATAGAGTTGGACATTCCAAATTGAGACACATATTGAAGAATATTCGCCCAACCATTCCTATACCCCTGAAACTTCCCTTTCATTTTTACAATACTCCAAACCTCAGAAGAGAACTTACACTCAAAAAAGAGATGATTACGAGAATCCGGCTCTCCATTACAAAGAAGGCAGCAATACAAGTTATGATTTGGATACCCACCAATTTTCCACCCCATAATACGATTCTGTGTGCTCAACCTATCATGAAGCACAATCCACAACATAAAGGAGTGTTTTGGAACACATTGAGAGAACCAGACAACATGCACCCAAGACACCTTATCAGCCGGTCTCCGAATAAGATGCCATATTCCAGAAGTCGAGAAATTCATTGAAGTCCCATTCTCATCCAAAACCATGATCTTGTCCCTCTTATCCGGACAAATGCTAACTTCTTTTAAGTTCGAAAGAATTGGATACCTCAAAGTCCAATCAGGCGGCCAACCCCAGTTATTATGATGAACAACATCACTGACACAGGTCTCTAAAGACAAGCCAGCCGGATGAATAGCTCTTGGGTTAATATAATCAATTAAAGGACAATGATCATCCCATTTATCATACCAAACTGAAGTAGATCTCCCATTACCAATTTCATGCCATATAAACTGTCTAATATGAGGACGAAACTGAAGGATTTTCCTCCACCCCCACGTACACGAGTTAGGAATCTGCAAGCTCCAAAAATTTCGGCCCTTCATTTTATACTCATAAATCCAATTAACCCACAACGAGTTACGCACATTGATTAAGCTCCAAATATGATAAGCCAGAAGAGAGTTATTGACATCCAAGATACGCCGGATACCCAAACCACCTTCACATTTCGGCCGACACACAATATCCCAAGAGACTTTATGCTTTCCCTTACTTTGACCATAATCCCAAAGGAAGTTTTTAATCCGTTTCTCAAGATCAGCAATAAGTCTAGAGGGAGAGAAAACACAGCAGACCAATAAATATATAAAGACGAAAGAACAGACCTGACCAGCTGCATTTTACCCGCAAAAGATAAAGTTTTATTCTTCCAATCTCCAATCCGACTATCCATACAATCCAGCAACCTCTTACAATCCCGGTAATTTAACCTTGTGGAAATAAGAGGAACCCCCAAGTATTTAACCGGGAGCCTTCCTTCAACGAAGGGCATAATATTCAAAATACCACTTTTAACACGGTCCGGGACATTACAAAAAAACGCGGTACTTTTCGGAACACTCGGAGTAAGCCCGGACATATCTTTGAAATCATTCAGAGCCCCCATAATAGTTTTGGTAGAATTCACCTCACCTCGAGCAAACAGGAACAAATCATCCGCAAAGCAAATATTGATAATATTTAATTTTTCACAACAACGATGAAAACGGAACAAGCCTTCAATACGAACCTGTCGATGCAAAATTAACGTGAGAGCTTGCATAATCAGCGTGAAAATATAAGGGGACATCGGATCACCCTGTCTCAGACCTCTTTTACCACTAAAGAACCCGTGTAAATTCCCATTAACGGCTATCGAAAAAGAAGAAGTGGTTATGCACTCCATTATCCAATGAATCATCTTATCGTGGAAACCATACCCAAAAAGAATATCACGGATGAAGTCCCAACTGACCGTATCATACGCTTTTTGGATATCAACTTTAAAAGCACATCTAGGCGGACCAGTATTAGTGTGGTAATTATGCATTAACTCTTGGGTCAAAAGGATATTATCAGAAATCCTACGCCCAGGCACAAACGCAGACTGATTGATATCAATTAACGACTCCAACCCCTTCATCATACGAACCGAGATAATCTTGGTAATGCATTTATATAAAGTGTTGCAGCACGAGATGGGACGAAAATCATTAGGAGTCACAATATTGGTCACTTTAGGAATCAGAGCAATAATAGTGTGGTTTACCTGTTTAAGGAGACTTCCTCTGCTGAAAAATTCATGAACCGCCAAACAAACATCTTTCCCAACAATATTCCAAGAACTCTTGAAGAAGGCCGATGAAAAACCATCAGGACCCGGCGCTTTGGAATTCCCAATAGAGAAAAACGCATCCTTGATTTCCAAATCGGAGATAGGTCTAACCATAAACTCCGCCTGAGAGGCCGAGAGTTTAGTAGTAAAAATCTGATTATCCGGTTTTCTCAATGGTTGCAAATCAGAACCAAAGATGTTCATAAAATGATTAACAAACACCGAAGGAACATCCAACCCCTCAAATAAACGGCCCTGAGCATCACTTATAATATCAATGCGACTCCTATGGTTTCGCATTTTCAAAGAATTGTGAAAGTATGCAGTGTTAGAGTCACCAAGCTTTAACCAATCGACTTTAGCCTTCTGTTTAAGGAAATCTTCCTCATCTTTAGCCGCCTCATGATAAGCCTTAAGATAACTACTCTGCTCCCGAATCAACTCCAAACTAGTAGGGTCAATGTCAAGACGGGTTTGACAAGAATCCAGAAGGGTTCTAAGATCACTAACTTTCTTATGGAGATTGCCTTGCCGGTGCAGCAAGGAACGGATAGGATGTTTTAAGTTTTGGAGCTTCTTTACCACGCGAAACATGTGATAACCGCTAACCTCAATATTCCAGCCGTTAGCAATAATATCATTATAACCCGGTTTTCCAATCAAGAAATTAGGGAATTTAAACGGTTTAGGCTTACCTTTACTAAGCGAGGGGAGTTTCAATAGACATGGAGAATGGTCTGAAATCCGGTACGGAAGGAACACCGCCGAGGAATCATTAAAGATCTCCATGAATTTAGAGTTTCCCATCACCCTATCAAGCTTTTTGAAAAGACCCATACCCGTTTTCGGTTTATTGCTCCAAGTGTACTGGAGCCCGACCCCATTAATATCCTCAACTTCAATGTTCTTAACACAATCACGAAAATCAATCATTCCAGTGGAGATTTTGGAAGAACCATGCAAGCTGTCTTCCAAATTAAGAGCACAATTAAAATCTCCCAGTAAAGCCCAAGGTTTACCATGAGTGAATTGTTTATGAACAAGAAGATTTCGCCATAACTCCCTTCTTTTCAAATAACAATTCTCAGCATACACGAAAGAACCATACATCACCTTGCTATCAAGCTTGAACTTTAACTGAACGTGAAGAACCTGGTTCGAATAATCAATAACCATAAGATCAACCAAATCCGTATTCCACCCCACAATAATCCGAGTACCTTTATCACAAACACTACCATTGCTGGTCCAATCCCAATTTTTACAAATCTTCTTACAAACATCTAAAACCGCGTTTAATTTGACGTGAGACTCAAGAATAGCACATACCTGAATATTATTATCTTGTATTACCTTACGAACCTCTTTTTGTTTAAGAGGGCGGTTCAACCCTCTTATATTCCAAGTGGCGATGGTACCCATTAAACACCCAATTCACCGGGTGTGCTTGCACCCTCAGAACCAATATCCGGTTTCATAGCTTTAGCCACATCCATAAACAGCTCCTCCACATCATCATCATCTGCATCACTTTCCGATTCGTCCGCCAAATTACCAAACCGGTTACTGGTTTGGACAGCATGCTTTTCCTTTAACTGGACCCCCACAGCCATAGAAGTTGTAGTTTTACCCACATGATGGTTATTGTCTTGTCCATGAACGGGTGGTTTATTTATAGGTTGTGCCACTTTAACGACCGGTCTATAGACAAGATTCTGTTTTTTGACTTGAGTATTAACTTTTTTCTTTCCCTTCACCCTCTGGAAACCATCATCATTAGTGACTTTCGTTGGCTCTTCATTTAACTTTTTATCATGAACATGTTTCGGGCATTGGGTGTTTGAGTGACCAAACACCTCACATAAAGAACATCTGGGGGGCTCCCAATCATATTCAATCTTAATCTCCGAGATCTTATTTGTCTCCCCCCACGTATCCGGAACAGCAACAACAAGCTTCCTTTTAATATCTTGATTTGCCTGAAGCTCAACCTGGACCCTAGCAAAGCTACTTCTTCCCCATGATTCCTTACACATATTGGCAGTATAAGAATCCATACTTATTGGATCCCCAATTCTTGATGCGAGCATACTTAGGCCCTCCTCAGTAAAAGCACCCAGGGGAATGTTCTGTAATTTGACCCAAACCGGAACAGACCGTACATCCTCCTTCTCCAAGTCTGACTCCATAGTCCAAATATGAAGAATAACAGGGACATTCCTAATCATCCAAGGGCCATCTTCAATCAACTTTATCATCCCAGCTTCCGTATGAAACTTGAAAAAGAAAAACCCTTTCGCATTCATCATAAGTCTCGTAAGCCCATATTTGTTCCAATTTTTCTTAGCAAAATCCTCAACAACCGGAAAAGGAAGTCTATTACCCAAAAAATAGCCATACAAAGTATTATGAAACCTTTCTTTAACTTTCTTGACAGATTCAACCGGGATAACCACATCAACTCCTTCCATTGTTGACTCAACATTTAATTTTCTTAATGTTACCTTCGATGTCTTGTTTTCAAGTTGCACAACACTCACATACGAAGGCTTCGAATTTTCCATAGGTTTTTCCTTCCCTACATCCCTCTGAATATTAGAAGATTCAGATCCACTCATCTTGTTTTCATTTGAGACAAAGGCTGAAATACCTGCATCTTGTTTCATATTTAGCGAATCTGATTCAATAGCCTTTTTATCGGTCGAACAACCACTATCTTTGTTCCCCATAGCTGACCCTCCATCATCTTTGTTGCTAACATCATTTAAAGGAGCAATGAATGTAGTGTTTGTAGCAAAAGAAACAGACGAACCCGTAGCATTAGGGTTTTCCGATGAACCGGTTCTCAGAGCCCCCCTACGTGGGAGAACCCCATCAATATTCGTTACCCGATTAGCTGAGAACCCTTGCCTAACACGATCAATCAAGCCATTACCACCGTATTGCTCCATGCAAAACCCAAGAACAGGCGAAGATATAAGGTGTTAGAATATGACCAGGCGAAGTTAAGGAGTAACTTCGCCCCCCAACAACTAACTTTGCTCAACTAACTTCGCCCTCCAACAAACTAACTTCGCCCTCACAACCTCCAACAACCTCGCCGTATAATTAACTTCGCCCTCACAACCTGCTTCTCTCTCAACGAACGGCAGAACCCTAATCACCCAAGATCAATGCGTCCAAGAACGACCTAGAACAACCAAGCAGCAGCCAAGATCGACCAAGGAACACAAACCCAAATCAGAATCAGTCACTCCAGCCGGCCAAAAGAACCAAACACTTGAATAATCACAAGATTCTTAATCAATTAATAGAATTGTATCGATCTAACTAAACTATATCAATAGCCGTGATCAATAACAAACCTACTAATCAATCAGTCCCAAGTATTAGAACAAGGTTCAAGCATCACTGATTCCAAATCGGCCGTTTGAAGAACAAACCCTAACTGCCGAATGAAACCCTAATTGCCGATCACCCAAATTCCGATTACCCTCAATGAATAGCAATAAGCAGTAGGCGATCAGAACCAAGGAGAATAGCCAGGTGCATGCAACAATCACACCCTAGATCAGCCGATCCAAGTGACGGCAGCAGGAACCCTAATCGCCTTCTAGAGAGAGAAAACGATTACCCCTAGAATAATTCAAAAATCTTCTTTCAAACATCACATTCACACTTATCACGTGAACATTGTGGGAAGGGTTGAACGGACTTGGCCTCATCCCACAACGACCGAAGGTGTGTGAAATAAGCAGACACCAAGTTTCCCGCTTGATGAGTACGTGCAATTTTCTATTTGATTTCATATACCTTGGGGGCACTTTCTTTTCCGAACCGTTCGTCGAGATCCGACCATATTTATCTCCGAAGCCATGCTAGCGTATTTCACGCTATTACAGATGTACTTTTCCATCGTCGTCGTCAGCCAACCTTTGATCATGGAATCTGCACGCATCCATGGCATATAATCCTTGGATGATTTCTTCGGTTTCTTGATTGGCCCATCTATGAACTCAATTTTATTCTTAGAAAACAGGAAGTTCATCATCTTTTGCTTCCAATATGCGTAGTTGTAATCGGTTAAAAATTTATTCACGTGTAATTGTTTTGGGATACCGGACAGATGGAGATAGTAAGGTGACTCATGAGGAATAGATCCACCGTACCCTTCTCCATCCTTGTTTTTGCTTGAGGCGTCGTCTCCTGCCATTGCTCGATCTATCAAGAGCTAGGTAAAACCTGGATTTGATACCATATAGAAGATTATGGCAAGAGATAACTTAGTGTTTTTATTTATTGATTGATTTTCGGTTAATGAGAACCGATTACATATATAGAGGAAAATAAACAAACCTAGGATCCTATAATTAAAGATAGGATCATCAAAAAAGAAGTAAAAGACAACTAACAAAAATAAAAATATATTCTATAGTAGGTGAGATGCCTTCCCATGTACTAATCAAAATGGTGTAGCACATGTGGGTGTTTCAAAGAAATTCCTAGATATATAAATTTTTAGATTTTATACATAGGTTATTTATAGATTAACTCATGCAGAGATTGTTTGGGGTACATGATGATAGATACGTATGGAATTTTATTTTTTTTATATATAGTACTTTACGCCTCATGTATGAGAAGCAATGAGCTTTTGAACTTTACCCTCATTCTAGGACCCTGTCCCTTCATCGCACTTCACGCTTTTTTAAAACCAAGCTTCAAGATGGTGATTATATGATGTTTCTAGTTCAAGTTAGCTTTCATTTTTAAGATGAAGCTAGTAATATCTGTGATTTTGAAAGTGGTTTAATTGGGGGCAGGCATAATCACGACCACGCTTTCTTAGGAAAGAAGATACATTCGGATAGGAAGGTCAGCCTCCGATATGAATCAGAAGAAGTCGAGACCTAGACAACAAATAAAAGGTAATGATCTCCAAATGTTAAAAGTTTATCATGAGTATAATTGACGTGCTATGATACAATATTAAATAGATAATGTTTCACTTTATTCCTTCACATTAATACACAAGGTGTTTTTTTTTTTGGGTAAAGGGTTTTACCCGGTTAAATTCATTCCACACAACCAACAAAGAACAAGTAATATGCCAAAGTGCCATATTAGTTCTCATGTATGACATGCCATACAAGAGTAAACAAAACCAAAACCACCAAACAAAGGTAAACACTGCTAAAGCCTACACAAGAACCAAAGAAACAAACATAACAAAAACAGATCAATCATTATCATCAAATTGGTGTGAAACTCCCCTCGGAAAGTGCCAATCATCGAGAACCCGATTGACCCGATCAGAATTCTTGAACTTTAGAGTCATAAGCTTTAGGCGAGTACCCTTAATGATTTTATCAGCAACAATCTTTGGAGTCTTCAAAGAGTTCCTGAAAAGCCGGTTATTTCGTTCCTTCCAAATTACGTAAACCGATGCCCCAAGTAACAGCCGATTAATAACATTATCAATAGAGTTGGACATTCCAAATTGAGACACATATTGAAGAATATTCGCCCAACCATTCATGCACCCCTGAAACTTACCTTTCAATTTGACAATACTACAAACCTCAGAAGAGAACTTACACTCAAAGAAGAGATGATTACGAGAATCCGGCTCTCCATTACATAAAAGGCAGCAATACAGGTTATGATTTGGATACCCACCAATATTCCACCCCATTATACGATTCTGCGTGCTCAATCTATCATGAAGCACAATCCACAACATAAAGGAGTGTTTTGGTACACATTGAGAGAACCAAACAACATGCATCCAAGAAACCTTATCAGCCGGGATTCGAAGAAGTTGCCATATTCCTGAAGCCGAGAAATTCATTGAAGTCCCATTCTCATCCCTTACCACGATCTTGTCCCTCTTTTCCGGATAAATACTCACCCCCTTTAAGTTCGAAAGAATTGGGAATCTCGAAATCCAATCAGGCGGCCAGCCCCAGTTATTATGATGAACAACATCACTGACACAGGTTTTTAAAGTCAAACCAGCCCCATGTATAGCTCTAGGGTTAATATAATCACTTAAAGGACATAAATCATCCCATTTATCATACCAAACTGAAGTAGATCTCCCATTACCGATTTCATGCCATATAAAATGTCTAATACGGGAACAAAACTGAAGAATTTTCTTCCACCCCCAAGTACAAGAGTTTGGAATCTGCAAGCTCCAAAAATTTCGCCCCTTCGTTTTATACACATGCATCCATTTAACCCACAACGAATTACGATCATTGATTAAACTCCAAATATGATAAACCAGAAGAGAGTTATTGACATCCCGGATACCCAAACCACCTTCACTTTTCGGCTGACAAACAACATCCCAAGAAACTTTATGCTTTCCCTTTTTGTGTCCAAAGTCCCAAAGGAAATTTTTAATCCGTTTCTCAAGATCAGCAATAAGTCTAGAAGGAAGAGAGAAAACAGCAGACCAGTAAATATAAAAGGACGACAGAACAGACCTAACCAGCTGAAGTTTACCCGCAAAAGATAAAGTTTTATTCTTCCAATCTCCAATCCGATTATCCATACGATCCAGCAACCTCTTACAATCACGGTAATTTAGCCTCGTAGAAATAAGAGGAACTCCCAAGTATTTAAGAGGCCTTCAACGAAGGGCATAAAATTCAAAATCCCACTTTTAACGCGATCCGAAACATTACAGAAAAACGCGGTACTTTTCGGGACACTAGGAGTAAGCCCGGACATATCTTTGAAATCATTCAGAGCCCCCATAATAGTTTTAGCAGAATCCACATCGCCTCGAGCAAACAGGAACAAATCATCCGCAAAGCAAATATTAATAATATTTAATTTTCCACAATGACGATGAAAACGAAACGAGCGTTCAATACGAACCTTCCGATGCAAATTAAAGTGAGGACTTGCATAACCAGCGTGAAAATATAAGGAGACATCGGATCACCCTGTCTTAGACCTCTTTTACCACTAAAGAACCCGTGTAAGTTCCCATTTATGGATATCGAAAAAGAAGAAGTGGTTATGCATTCCATTATCCAATGAGTCATAGGTGAAATATATATATGATATATATATCCTATCTTAAAAATAAATACGTTGAGTGTCACATACACTTCCTAAAATAACCATCTAGTGTCCTTCCCAGTGTTTTTAAAACCGGTTCAAACCGGCCGATTGAACCGGTTAAACCAGATTTTGTACAGTAGACCGGTATTTGGAGTCCAGTATTTTTAACTGGTTTGCTAGAGCATCGTACCGGCATTTTTCGTCTAAAATACCGGTTTTTACCGGCAAACCGATTTTAAGACCGAGAATTTTTTCCATATTTTTTCAAAATTACTTTTAACCTAACTATTAACATTCAAACGTGTACACATTTTTGGGTAAAGGGATTCACCCGGTTAAATGCATTCACACAGCCAAAAAAATACAAGTAATATGACAGAGTGCCATATTAGTTCTCAAGTATGACATGCCATACAAGAGTAGACAAACCAAAACCACCAAAAACTGGTAAACACAGCTAAAGCTTACACAAGAACCAAGGAAAAAACAAAACAAAAAACAAATCAACCATTATCATCAATTTGATGGGAAACTCCCCGCGGAAAGTGCCAATCCTCGAGAACCCGATTAATCCGTTCAGAATTCTTGAACTTTAGAGTCATAAGCTTTAGGCGAGTACCCCTAATGATTTCATCAGCAACAGTTGTAGGAGTCTTCAAAGAGTTCCTGAAAAGCCGGTTATTTCGCTCCTTCCAAATAATGTACACCGAAGCCCCAAATAACAGCCGATTAACAACATTATAAATATAGTTGGACATTCCAAATTGGGACACATATTGAAGAATATTCGCCCAACCATTTCTGCACCCCTGAAACTTCCCTTTCATTTTTACAATACTCCAAACCTCAGAAGAGAACTTACAATCAAAGAAGAGATGATTACGAGAATCCGGCTCTCCATTACAAAGAAGGCAGCAATACAAGTTATGATTTGGATACCCACCAATCTTCCACCCCATAATACGATTCTGCGTGCTCAACCTGTCATGAATCACAGTCCACAACATAAAGGAGTGTTTTGTAACACATTGAGAGAACCAAACAACATGCACCCGAGACACCTTATCAGCCGGTCTCCGAAGAAGATGCCATATACCTGAAGCCGAGAAACTCATTGAAGTCCCATTCTCATCCATTACCACTATCTTGTCCCTCTTATCCGGACAAATACTTACCTCATTTAAGTTCGAAAGAATTGGGTATCTCAAAAACCAATCAGGCGGCCAACCCCAGTTATTATGATGAACCACATCACTGACACAGGTCTCTAAAGACAATCCAGCCCGATGTATAGCTCTAGGTTTGATATAATCAATTAAAGGACAAAGATCATCCCATTTATCGTACCAAACTGAAGTAGATCTCCCATTACCAATTTCATGCCATATAAACTGTCTAATATGGGGACGAAACTGAATAATTTTCCTCCACCCCCAAGTACACGAGTTAGGAATCTGCAAGCTCCAAAAATTTCGCCCCTTCATTTTATACTCATGAATCCATTTAACCCACAACGAATTACGCACATTGATTAAGCTCCAAATATGATAAACCAGAAGAGAGTTATTGACATCCCGGATACGCCGGATACCCAAACCACCTTCACATTTCGGCCGACACACAATATCCCAAGAGACTTTATGCTTTCCCTTATTGTGACCATAGTCCCAAAGGAAATTTTTAATCCGTTTCTCAAGATCAGCAATAAGTCTAGAAGGGAGTGAAAACACAGCAGACCAATAAATATATAAGGACGACAGAACAGACTTGACCAGCTGAAGTTTACCCGCAAAAGATAAAGTTTTATTCTTCCAATCTCCAATCCGACTATCCATACAATCCAGCAACCTCTTACAATCACGGTAATTTAACCTCGTAGACTTCCCTTTCTGAAAAATTCATGAACCGCCAAACAAACATCTTTCCCAACAATATCCCAAGAACTTTTGAAGCAGGCCGAGGAAAAACCATCAGGACCCGGCGCTTTGGAATTCCCAATAGAGAAAAACGCATCCTTGATTTCCAAATCGGATATAGGTCTAACCATAAGCTCCGCCTGAGAGGCCGTGAGCTTAGTAGTAAAAATCTGATTATCCGGTTTTCTCAATGGTTGCAAATCTGAACCAAAAATGTTCATAAAATGATTAACAAACACCGAAGGAACATCCACCCCCTCAAATAAACGGCCCTGCTCATCACTTATAATATCAATACGACCCCTATGGTTTCGCATTTTCAAGGAATTGTGAAAGTACGCAGTGTTAGAGTCACCAAGCTTTAACCAATCAACTTTAGCCTTCTGTTTAAGGAATTCTTCCTCATCTTTAGCCGCCTCATGATAAGCCTTGAGATAACTACTCTGCTCCCGAATCAACTCCAAATTCGTAGGGTCAATGTCTAGACGGGTTTGACAAGCATCCAGAAGGGTTCTAAGATCATTAACTTTCTTGTGGAGATTACCTTGCCGGTGCAGCAAAGAACGGATAGGATGTTTTAAGTTTTGGAGTTTCTTTACCACGCGAAACATGTGATAACCATTCACCTCAATATTCCAGCCGTTAGCAATAATATCATTATAACCCGGTTTTCCAATCAAGAAATTAGGGAATTTAAACGGTTTAGGCTTACCTTTAATAAGAGAGGGGAATTTCAATAGACATGGAGAGTAGTCTGAAATCCGGTACGGAAGGAACACCGCCGAAGAATCATTAAAAATCTCCATGAATTTAGAGTTTCCCATCACCCTATCAAGCTTTTTGAAAAGACCCATACCCGTTTTCGGTTTATTGCTCCAAGTGAATTGGAGTCCGACCCCATTTATATCCTCAACTTCAATGTTCTTAACACAATCACGAAAATCAAGCATCCCAGTGGAAATTTTGGAAGAACCATGTAAGCTGTCTTCCAAATTAAGAGCACAATTAAAATCTCCTAGTAAAGCCCAAGGTTTACCACGAGTGAATTGATTATGAACAGCAAGATTATGCCATAACTCCCTTCTTTTCAAATAACAATTCTCAACATACACAAAAGAACCATATATCACCTTGCTATCCAGCTTAAACTTTAACTGAACGTGAAGAACCTGGTTCGAATAATCAATAACCATAAGATCAACCAAATCCGTATTCCACCCCACAATAATCCGAGTACCTTTATCACAAACACTACCGTTGCTGGTCCAATCCCAATTTTTACAAATCTTCTTACAAACATCAAAAACCGCGTTTAATTTGACATGAGACTCAAGAATAGCACACACCCGAATATTATTCTCTTGGATTACCTTACGAACCTCTTTTTGTTTAAGAGGGCGGTTCAACCCTCTTATATTCCAAGTGGCGATGGTACCCATTAAACACCCAATTCACCGGGTGTGCTTGCACCCTCAGAACCAATATCCGCTTTCATAGCTTTAGCCACATCCGTAAACAGCTCCTCCACATCATCATCATCTTCATTACTTTCCGATTCGTCCGCCAAATTACCAAACCGGTTACTGGTTTGGACAGCATGCTTTTCCTTTAACTGGACCCCCACAGCCATAGGAGTTGTAGGTTTACCCACAGGATAATTATTGTCTTGTCCTTGAGCGGATGGTTTATTTATAGGTTGTGACACAGCAGGTTTAACCACCGGTCGATAGACAAGATTATGTTTTTTGACTTGCGTATTAACTTTTTTCTTTCCCTTCACCCTCTGGAAACCATCATCATTAGTGACTTTCGTTGGTTCATCATTTAACTTTTTATCATGAACTTGTTTCGGGCATTGAGTGTTCGAATGGCCAAACACCTCACATAAAGAACATCTGGGGGGCTCCCAATCATATTCAATCTTAATCTCCGAGATCTTATTTGTCTCCCCCCACGTATCCGGAACAGCAACAACAAGCTTCCTTTTAATATCCTGATTTGCCTGAAGCTCAACCTGGACTCTAGCAAAACTACTTCTTCCCCACGATTCCTTACACATATTGGCAGTATAAGAATCCATACTTATCGGATCCCCAATTCTTGACGCGAGCATACTTAGACCCTCCTCAGTAAAAGCACCCAGGGGAATGTTCTGTAATTTGACCCACACCGGAACAGACCGTACATCCTCCTTCTCCAAATCCGACTCCATAGTCCAAATATGAAGAATAATGGGGACATTCCTAATCATCCAAGGACCATCTTCAATCAACTTCATCATCCCAGCTTCCGTATGAAACTTGAAAAAGAAAAACCCTTTCGCATTCATCATAAGTCTCGTAAGCCCATATTTGTTCCAATTTTTCTTAGCAAAATCCTCAACAACCGGAAAAGGAAGTCTATTACCCAAAAAATAGCCAAACAAAGTATTATTAAACCTTTCTTTAACTTTCTTGACAGATTCAACCAGGATAACCACATCAACTCCTTCCATTGTTGACTCCACATTTAATTTTCTTAATGTTACCTTCGATGTCTTGTTTTCAAGTTGCACAACACTCACATACGAAGGCTTAGAATTTTCCATATGTTTTTCCTTCCCTACATCCCTCTGAATATTAGAAGATTCAGATCCAAACACCTTGTTGTCGTCCGAGACAAAGGCTGAAAAACCTTCATCTTGTTGAATATTTAACGAATCTGATCCAATAGCCTTTTTATCGCTCGAACAACCACTATCTTTGTTCCCCATGGCTGAACATCCACCTTCTTTGTTGCTAACATCATTTAAAGGAGCAATGAATGTAGTGTTTGCAGCAAACGAAACAGACGAACCCGTAGCATTAGGGTTTCCCGATGAACCAGTTTTCAGAGCCCCCCTACGAGGGAGAACCCCATCAATGTTCGTTACTCGATTAGCTGAAAACCCTTGCATAACACGATCAACAAAACCATTACCACCCTTCTGCTCCATGCAAACCCAAGAATGAAATCACACCACACCCTGATCGGTCATAAAAAATAGCCAAGATACCCCAAAAATCAAGATCAAGATCAGCCAATCAAACCAAGGACAAATCGGCCAATATCAAGATCAAGATCCAAAGAATCTCAGCCAAAATCAAGAAACAATCTCAGCCAAAATTAAGATCAAGATCAAGATCAAGATCCAAAGAATCAAATCAGCCAAGATCAAATCGGCCAAGATCAAGATCCAAAGAACCAAATCAGCCAAGAACCAATCGGCCAATCCACGAAACCAATCAGCCAAGGAAACCCTAATCAAGAACGGCCAATGGATCAAGATCAAGCAACACCTAATCAAGATCAAGAAAAAACCTTAGAACAATCAAGATCAAGATCAATCAGCCAAGATCAAGATCCAAGGAACCCAACAATCCAAGGAACCAATCAGCCAAGAAACCCTAATCAAGATCGGCCAATAGATCAAGATCACCAACACCGAATCAAGATCAAGAAGGATCAAGATCAAGAAAACCCTAGAATCGATCAATAACAAACAACCCTAACCTTGATTAACCACAAGATTCTTAATCAATTAATAGGATATTATCGATCTAACTAAACTATAACAATAGCCGTGATCAATAACAAACCTACTAAGCAATCAGAACCAAGGATTGGATCAAGATTCAAACAACAAAAAGCCAAGAAAAGCCAAAAACCCTATGCAGCCGATCGCATACGGTTAATCACCAAATTCGCCTTCTAGAGAGAGAATAAAAAACCCTAATGAGTTTTTTTTTTTTCAAACGTGTACACTTTAACACTATTTTTTTAAAATTGAGTGCTTTTGCATTATTTTTTTAATATGGATTAACTATTGTATTATTTATTGTTATAGGAATCATTTAGTTTTGGGTTAATTTTGGATTGAAGTTACATTTATAGAAAATTATAAGGTAAATTAATCAACCATTGAACCTCCTGGTTTAACCCGGTTCAACCAGTTGTTCCATTTTTTAGACCTATCCGATACAAGTAAAATACAGGTTTTTAAAACATTGGTCCTTCCACTTGTTACCACCACATCTACTCTTATGTTTTTTCTTTTATAGTAGAGAAAATTGTCATTTGCCTCCCAGGATAATATCGGCGGGAGACCCTAGGACCACTGAATACTGATTTGCGCATGTTGTGCCATTGTATATCTCCGGAGGGCTTTTTTTGTTCCTTCCATCAGTTGACCAAGCATTGACTAACCAAAAAAGGTTGAAATGACCATTTTACCCCTAAGCCTATAATTAATTCTAAAAATTATCTTTCAAAATCATGTGGATGATGGGGTTCGAACCCCCGACCTTTGGTTTAACAACAAATGAAACCTACCATTTGAACTGATCTGATGTTTGTTATACCTATACAATATGTTTGTTATACCTGATCTAATGAAACCAGCCTCTGGTTATTATTCATACCAAAAGTTTATTCAGTTTGCTTTAGATGATTAAAAACGATTAAAAACGCAATTAAAGTAGCTAAAAACCAAATTAACACACTCAATTGCTTATCCGACTGTTTAGAAGTCGATCGTTCAAACGAAACCTTGGTGAGTATAATTAAAACCCTTACAAACCCCAGAAACCCTAACAAGATCGGAATCAAAGTACCATTAGAAATCACTCTTGCGGAATCTTTTACCACCGGCAAGAAGTTATGTATAATAATCGAACAACACCCAACAATCGTGAAGTTAAAAGCCCCACGGAACTGGTCAAAATAGAGTCTTGATTGGATGTGATTGTGTGATTTTGAGTCGAAAGATATGGGCTTTATTTTCATCAAATTTGAAATGATTGGTGGGTTTCTTTCTGGGTTTTGATCCGGTGTCGGAGGGGAGGCGAATGGTGGCTTTGATGCTGGAGGAGTTGGGGTTTGGTGGGGTGACGTTATGAGGGTGGATGTATGTGTGGAGGCCATGGATGAAGAGAGATGGGATTTGGGTGAATGGGAGGATAAGTGTGAGGAAGAGTAAGGAGGGTGATTGGATTATGAGGTTTTTGTTGTTTGATGCTGTAAAGTGTGGTGGTGTTGTGTGTTGATGAAGGTGTTTTAAAGTATTAAAGAACAGAGTTGAATATGAAGAAGAGATCTCAAGATTGAGATGAGATCAGTTTAATTTGTTGTTGTTGTTAGGAGATGATTACCAAAATGCCCTTGGGATCCGTCAGTCAACGACGTCAACTGACGGGAAGGAGCAAAAAAAGCCCACCGGAGATATACAATGGCACAACATGCGCAAATTAGTTTTCAGTGGTCCAAGGGTCTCTCGTCGATATTATCCTGGGAGGCAAATGACAATTTTCTCTTTATAATATTCTTAACTTCTATTTAACCAATATAACTATGTCAAACACGCAAATTTAATTTAGAATTTCAAAATTCATTTTGTATAGAATTAATGAAGATTAAGTCATGTCAAACCTTTCATTTTTATAAAGACTTTCAAAATTTACAATGTACAAATCTCATAATCAAGACTTTATTTAATTCTTATCAATGAATAACAATATAATTATTGAATAGATACTGTCATAATCAATATAGTTTTACGTTTCAATAATAACTAGGAAATGACCCCCGCGCTTTGCGGCGGGCATCACGTCAGTGAAGATTTGCTAAAACTACTACACCAATTTAGTAACAAATTAATTTATATGAACACAATCAAAAGTGTTAATCCTTTCATTCTACGGATCTTACCAGCAAGCATTTAAAACAATTCTAAATAAGAAATAAACAAATTGCATGTCTAGTACTTGCTTCAACCGGTGGTGTTGCAATGGTTCTGAAAATACTCAAAACTATTAGTTAAAAAAATGACATTGCATAAACAACATTACCTTTGTTTCATCTGTTGTCCATGGGAGACCTTATGTAACAAGGATTCTTTGTCTCTGCCTCTCCTGCTCGACCAATTTAGTAACAAATTAATTTATATGAACACAATCAAAAGTGTTAATCCTTTCATTCTACGGATCTTACCAGCAAGCATTTAAAACAATTCTAAATAAGAAATAAACAAATTGCATGTCTAGTACTTGCTTCAACCGGTGGTGTTGCAATGGTTCTGAAAATACTCAAAACTATTAGTTAAAAAAATGACATTGCATAAACAACATTACCTTTGTTTCATCTGTTGTCCATGGGAGACCTTATGTAACAAGGATTCTTTGTCTCTGCCTCTCCTGCTCGACCAATTTAGTAACAAATTAATTTATATGAACACAATCAAAAGTGTTAATCCTTTCATTCTACGGATCTTACCAGCAAGCATTTAAAACAATTCTAAATAAGAAATAAACAAATTGCATGTCTAGTACTTGCTTCAACCGGTGGTGTTGCAATGGTTCTGAAAATACTCAAAACTATTAGTTAAAAAAATGACATTGCATAAACAACATTACCTTTGTTTCATCTGTTGTCCATGGGAGACCTTATGTAACAAGGATTCTTTGTCTCTGCCTCTCCTGCTCGACCATCATCTATGTATGCTCTTTAGGGTATGTTCTTGCTCCAATCTTCCTCTTTGCTGTGTGAAACCAAATTACAAATTACCACATATAAATATTTCTGGTTCAACTTTCTGGGTTGATTAACTTAAATTGCTTATAGCATTCTAAATCTCTTTATTCTAAGCTAATAGGAAAACAAATAAAGTAATGAAAAACTAACCTCAGTTTTGAGATTAAAGGATTGCTGAGGAGTAGTTTTAACTGTCCTTATCTATCCTTTATCTCTAAAAGTCGTAGAGGATTCAAAGCTCCACGTTATTTATAACAAAATCAATATCAAGACACAATTTCATCATCAAAGTAAACAAACAATAATAGAAAATCCATACAAAAACAAAAGGGTAACATACATTATGCCTGCTCCATCTCCTACCACCAGCATTCCTGTTTGTAATACTAAACCAAAAAACAATACAAACCCATTCATAATCAAATTTACACAACATTAAATAATTTCTAAACCTAACTCATAAAATTTCGTAGATGAACAGTGAAGTCTCGCAAATGAATTTGTAGAAGCTAACCATAATTAGTTCATCCCGAACATGCATGTACCGGTCAAACTTGAGGTTGTCGATTGGTCCTCTAAACACTAAACACCTTTGTCTTCATCATACAATCCGTCTTCATTTTCATTTCCACAGCATAGGCTCTTCTCCGTATCCAGTTTTAAAACCCCTATGCGATAATTTTACCATTATGTCATTAGTTTAATCAACAGTAAATTGAATACTCGGGAGAATACATTCAACAAAAAAATTCCCTAATTTAAGCATACCTGATATTCAAAGCAAGAAGATGAATATAGTTCAGTGGAGCCACAGAAATGTGATTATCATCAAACAAAGATTACAAAGATGAAGAAAAGTAAATAGATGGGTGGATGACATCTCAAAAGGCTTGAAAAAAATCCCTAATTTAAGCATACATGATATTCAAAGCAAGATGAATATAGTTCAGTGGAGCCACAGAAATGTGATTGTCATCAAACTAAGATTACAAAGTAGGAAGAAAAGTAAATAGATGGGTGGATGACACCTCAAAGGGCTTGAATGATATGTGGCAATAATCTAACGCATTAGAAGTAAATACCATGTGCATAAAATTATGTAGAGCTACTACAGTAGAAATTTGTGAGTGAACGCAACTTTCAAATTAAATATATATATATATATATATATATATATATATATATATATATATATATATATATATTTTTCTAAATGAACTTCTTTTTTTATTTAAAAGCTTTTAATTAAGTATCCAAATATCACCGAATTCAAAATTATGTTCATTAAAATATTAAGGAAAGGAAGAATAGTTGTAAAACTTGTTTTATACGAGTACTTGGAAAACAAAACATATTTTAAGGATAACCCCAAGGTATTTCGGGTTATTTTCTACAGATTGGGGCCCTCATGTTAGTACCATTTTGGGCAACGTACTCCCATTGGGTGATAGATGCTGATAATGTGACATTCGTTATTTTACGAGTCTATTCGTTTTTGCCTTCGTATTGTAGACTGACCCGATTTGTATCTCGAACCCTTCGATATTATTAAAATGATAGATTTTATGTTTTCATAATCATATCACACTTGTCGGACCGCGTAAACACCGTTTACAGCTCTTAAAATGCTCATATAACAGTCAAAACGTCTTGAAACGAACTGCAAGGACCAAATCTGCCAAACAACCAAACATGCTGACCAACCCAACCCCCCTAGCACGACGCGCTGTGCGGCTAGGGAGGCTAGGCTAGTCGCGTGGCGCCTCCAGTGTTATGCAGCAAATTGTGACGATATTTGTTGTTTTGTTGCATTGTTTGACTTGTTTAACCAATCAAAAACACATGCAAGCTTGGAAATAAAACATAGAAATAAGCCTTGACCATTACCCTATATAAAAAAGTTCATCTCCTTCATTACAACTTGCTCATGCACTTCTTTCTCCCTCAAACAAATATCATAACTTCATCTCTTCAAGGTTCTTACTAGTTTAACTCTTTGAAGTCAAACAAGAACCATTCTTTAATTTTAATTTGTTGCATAGTAATTAAAGATTGTTATTAAAACATATATATAATATATACCCCTTGTTTCCTTTGGCTTTCACTCCTCCGGTCATGGTCGGTTGAGGTGAAATGCTTATAAGTCAAGGCTACATGAAGGATTATTGCAATCCTTGTTAAACACTTTAATTTATTCTTTAATTTTGTTTAAGCTTGTTAATATTGTTTAGTTCTTAATTATTTTAGTTTTCAAATCATTTTAATAGTTCAATGGTATTTGGGTATGTGATCACCATCTTCGGTTTCATCCCGAGTCAAGAACCGAACCAAAACCGAACTTTTGTTTAAATACATTATTTTTAACATGTTGTATGTAAGACTTGAGTATTATCATTTCTAAGTTTATTCTAATTATTTCCATGGTATTGGGTATGTGGTAACCATCCTCGGTCTTATTTCAAGTCAAGGACCGAACCAAGGCCGAACTCTCGTTTAAAAGCTTTATATATTTAAAATGATTTAACAATGTGTTACATGTAAGATTTGTGTATTATAATTTCTAAAGTTACTTGATGAGTCCCATGATATTGAGTATGTGGCAACCATCCTCGGTTTCATTTCGAGTCAAGGACCGAATCGAAACCGAACTCTCGTTTAACTCGTTATTTAAATGTTTTAAAACAAGTTGTATGAAAGTTAAGTGTATAAGTTCTTTTATTTACACTTTTGTATTTGTTACTTTAATATGGATTTTTGGACCCAAACTTGGTCGCATATCAAGTCTTGGACCAACAAAACCAAACAAACCGAACTAAACCGGGTTCACTCGCTTGAAACACACTAGTTGTATTTCGGGCCCTCTCACATTTTCTTTGATATCTTTTACAAACTAATTATAAATGTTTTTTAAAGTACTTGGTATGTCAGATCCAACTTGATCTTATAACAAGCTTTGACCGATAAAAATCCGAACACTCGCTTAACGATGATGTTTAGAGTTTCTCCTTTAATAGAACTTCTAACATTAGTTAAGTCATTGTTTTAAATGATTTTTCTCATGATATTTATCACTTTGGAATGTAGGGTTCGGACTTGACTATTTAGTACAAGGATAGTAAGGCTAACAGGTAATAACAATGGCCAGCTGTGATTAGCTGATCATGTTACTCTCCGTGTCCTATACACTTCCCTTTGTGAGTTCACATGTGCTAGTTCTACTTCTAATAGTTAGATAGTCAAACAGTTCATATAATCATATACTCCAATCCCTAGAAATTAAGCTAACTTCCTTACACATTCTTACATTACACATGAATTAATCATGAACTTTACCTTTACTTAGCTTGCTTGAGTGACACGTGGCTTTCTTAAACTGGCATCTTCCTTCTTTTCTTACTTATATCCCATTCTCTGTTCGAGTCTAAGCATGTAGGATGCTTAATTCTCTCGAACTTATGCTTTGTTACCAACTTGTAAGGCCCCGTTACCGGTGCCCTACATTGGACGTTGGATTTACTCATAAACACAGTTCTAAATATCAGAGTTAAATAAACTTTCATGGAATACTAAAACTTCAATAAACATTTCAAGTCATTACAAAAACTTGTCTCAGTTAACATCTATTGTCTTTTAAACATAAACATCATTTAAATAAAGCGTCATAGGTCTTCAGATGCCAGCTTCTTATTCTTCCACCATGTGTCCTCCTCAAGCTAGCTGCCTCATCCTACTCACCTGCGTGCATACTAAAAGTCAGGTACGTTGAGTGAGTTCTAGTTAATCAAATGACATACAATACTTTCACATACTTATACATACACATCCGCAGATGCATATGATATACTTAACCTGCTTATCTTACTTTCATACACACATGAGTATATACCTTCTCCCTTCCTTTCATTATTTCTTTACACACTTTACATCTATTCATACTTTACATACTTATATGTTTTAAAGAGCATTACGCCCTGCTGCCTCGAGTATTATTAGGGCTCGGTCCCTTTTCTGCCTCGAATATTATTAGGGTCCGGTCCCTTTTCTGCCTCGAGTATTATTAGGGATCGGTCCCTTTCTTCTGTACCTTTCCATACCTTTATATTTGTTCATAACATACATATATCATTCATACATTATATATAACATTCATATATTTAATTATAACCCTGACAATACATGCAGTATCCGAAGATCATTCGTGTACCGACAAGCAATCATTCATATCTTTCACATAAACATATATGGCATACACTTACCACATAAGATAAGTGTATTAACTAATCACATCGAGTATGCACACAACCCCAAAAACATAATAAGGAATGGGGCTAGAAACTCACCTGAACTCGGTTAAGTTCACTGTTAATGGTTATTTCTTTCCTTGGGTATTTCGACTAGAGAGAGAGAGAGAGCTTAAGTGTGTGTTTTGGATGGTGTATGGAATGGATGAGAATGAGGGAAATTAATGGATAATAATGGTACTTATACCATGGGTCATGGGCTGCGCATGGTCTTTCTCCTTTTCTTATTAACCCAAGAGTCCATTACCCATATTACTTAACCCAACACAAGCCTGACTCATAATAACTCATACTTTATTTAATTAACCGAAGAGAAAACAGGATGTTACAGAACAAGATTTTTTGTTTATTGATTTATGAAATTAATGAGTTGATTAAATATTTTCACTTAATAGTGTCTTAGTGTTCTTGAGAAATCCGTTGCACCCCGGCATGTTCCGCCGCCTTTGGTCGGGGTGTGAAAGATTGGTATTAGAGCCATGACTATAGGATAGGTGTTTAGACGTAACGACCTAGTATAGTTTATGCTTTAGGGTTATTATACGTATTGCCTATACGTGTTTACGCTACTTGATTGTTCATTACACTTATTTATTTATATACTTATTAATTTCATCAAATCGTAAATATATACCTACACACATTTTCATAATTATCTAAGGTATCCTTACCTTACCGCAAAAACATTAGTTTTTATTGTATTTTATGGATCACAAGCTTAACTTGGATCCGTTGTTTCCAATCTTTTTAAAGATTGTCTCATATGAGACGATCACTTTAAGTTGTCGAATGCAAGCGTTCCGGTTGCCTCCTTATATTTTGATGTTAAGACAAGAAAGCCACGGTGATACGTGGACTCGTGTTTTTAACATCTCGTTGTATCGAAATTTTATTGGTTGTTATTATCGTTATTTGAGTCGCAAACATGAAAGACGCGATGATACGTGGACATGTTCGACTCCACATTTTATCTCATTTTTATTTAAGATTTATCGTCAGGACGTCAAGTCATGGTGGTTCATGCACGATTTTTCCGCTTTTAAAACTTAAGACATTATTTACACATTTCAAGGATTTAAACAATTTTTTCTTTTATTTTGTCATATTAATTCTCGTCACCTGTTCTGACATATAAATTTTATTTTTCATTGTGAAGAATTCTTTTATATCTTTATTTCACAGGGTAAAGTTTCTACACAAATTTTCTCGATTTGATTTCACACCACGATTTTTATTACAATAATTTCGTTTATTGCAATCTCTTCAATGTAAGTTAAAAATATTTTGAACTAATCATAATGATTTTTAATATGCCATCTTTGTTCATTAAGACTTTTTATAAACAAAATTTTTATCATATGAATTTCATCGTGTTAAAGGTTTTATGATAAATTTTACCTTGATTTTTCAAGAAAATTCCCATTGAATAAATTTAAAATTGTCTTTAAAGTCCTTTTATAAGATTTCATAAAATTTTATTTTTTTATAACAATCCTGTTTATTTTGAACTATCATTTCACAATATTGATTATTTAAATTTCTCACGACATTTTAATTACACTATATTATATAATACATATGGTAGAATTTTCATTACCCAAATTTATTCTCATAACAACTTTCATTATGAAATTTTTGGTTCATTATAACTTTTCACAAATAAAATTTGTATTATACGATTCAACTCGTTTTAAATTTCTTATGATAGTTTTGCCTTGATTTTTAAAGAAATTCGCAAATTTATAGCTTGTAATTGTCTTGAAAACCTCATAGAAATTATATTTTTAAAGACGAAAATCGTTTATTTTAATTTCTCGATTCACAATGCAGGGTCATTTCAACTTACCAGGATATTCTCGTTACACGATATTAAATAACGAACATGGTAAAAAAAATTCAATACGCAATTTTTTATTCCTAAAACAACTTTCACCATTCATATTGATACCTCATAACAAATTTCGTCATTCAATTCACGTTTTTTTTCCTCATAAGCAAAATTTTATTTTTATCTTTATAAAAATTTATTTTGCTTCCTCATGACAATAGACTTTTATTTTAACAATAAACTTCAAAATACAAACCTTATTATCTTAGTTTCCCATGATATTTTCCACTACCTAATTTTAAGCATTTCAAGAATGACTTACGTTACGCGGGTTGGTTTATTTCAAATTTTCTCGTAAATTATTTTACAACTTAAGCCGACCCGACGTATCGTAACAACTCTCATTTTAGTAGAAAATATTTAGCAAAGAAATTGTTGTGATTCACAAACTTGAATATCAATATTTTTATAAAAACTTTACGTTTCAAACATTTGTAGGAACCTCCTAAATAACTTTCTCTAACTATTATAACAACCTTTTCACGAATGTGAGTTTGCTAAGACGCGAACAATCCGTGGTGGTTCACGAAAATTCCCTTTTCGCACAAAAATATTAACTTGTAATTTTATTATCAAAAGTTTCATGAATGTTTCAATCATTATTTTTAAATTATGATATTTTCAATTTAAAACTTACTATTAGTCAAAATTTCTCTAAACGCAACCACAAGTTTCCAAACACCCGTATTCCATCTCAAACTACCACCTTAAATCAAACCATCCTTCCACTTCAAAAGTTTTCCGACATAATCAAATCTTTCCTCAAGATGAACAAACCTAACATACCAAAGTTATACCCTCACCAACTCAAACCCCATGCAAATCCAATATGTACAAAAATCAACCCAAAAAAAGCCCTAAATACCGACACTTTTACGCCATGAAAACCTATCAAACTCACTATCCTGATACTTTGAAGACACCGACATACACATCCACAAATGCCTTGAACATATACAAACCAAAGTTTACCCAATTATGACTCAATCCTTCGACCCATGCTATGTCAAATCACAAATGATGTCGCCACACCGTTTCCATCCAACCATAGAGTTTGATATCAAAATAGTAACCAAAAACACTCCTTGCAAAATACATGTATAGACCGAATCTCAACCTAAACTAGTCAAGGTCGACTTATCCAACCTATCATCTTAACCTGAACTCAAATAATCAAACCTCATCCAAACAGCCCAACCACTACTCACACAAGTCATCTAAGCCTAACCCACACAAACGACCTAAACTCAACAAAACCCATCAATCCAACTCAAGAAAACCTAACTACGCAAGACAGCCGAAACACATTCACTCTTCACCAAATTTCTAAACCATTCACCATTCGGAGCCTAAACCTCTCCATACACACGCAAGCTTCATTTTTCCCCTAATTTTTTTATATATACAATTAGTGTATTTATAACGATCTCATGTGCTCAAATATTCATTTTTTTAATCATAAACTCTTTTAAGAATAACAATTTACGTATTATGCTCATATTTCATAACTCATTTTTGAAGAATATAATATTGTCATGACAACTGAATTCTATTATGAGGATTTGTTTTCAAAGATTATTAAACAATTATATACGTGTTTTCAAGATTATAAACATTGTCACCTAAGATGATAATCCCATAATAACATTATAAATACGAGGTTTCATGTTGAATGTTGAATTCGAAATTTATTCAATAAGAAATTACAACTTTCATTGTTTTGCATAAACTCAATGATCATGGCTTTACAAATCCTTTTTGGGACACATTCATAAATGCTTCATACACTAGATATTGTAACATGAATTTTGTTCGATAACAATTTATGTGAATTAATACATCTTATTATCGCAAGCATCATTTCTTTCATGATTTATTATCATCACGACAGCTTTACGTATGCAAAATTTCTTTAACAATTTAATTTACAATATTTTCGTTTGATATCAATTTAGATGTTTCTCTAACTACGCCTTACCATGATGCTTTCTTACTATATACATTTTCTTGGAAACGATAGAACGGCGTTACTTGAGACTTCATCTTCGATTTTTATTTTTATGTTTTCAAAAGAGCATACGATACGCGATTTACATAATTCGTCATTACTTCGAGTCTCACTGTTATTACGATTTTCTTTTCAATTAATAAGATGTTTCGATGGTAATTTTATGCACATGAGATTTCGTTTTTTGTTTTGATTATTCATAACCGAATTCAAGTTATTCAATAACAATTTGTGTACTACTTTCAAAACCTCATTTTCACTAAAAATTCCGTCTACATTTTAAACGATATTTTCATGACTATGTTGTTCATGTTTGAGTTTTATGCTTTTCAAGCAAAACACAATTCTATGCATTTTTCCATTTCATTTCATTTACTCAATCAATGTCCTATGTGTGGTTGTCCACAAGTTTTGGAGCTACTGGAAACCGTTAATATAATCATGATTATGTGAATGGTTTCACAATAGAAGGCGTGTTCACATTTTATTGCATTTTTCAATGATTTTTTCCAAGTTAACCAAAAATTTTTACTATGATTTTGTGTTTGATACATGCTTACGTCACCCCATAGAACCCGCCTCATTCTCATGTTATCACATTTCACGCAATCATACTCACAGATGTTTATTTTAACCTCAAGTTTGTTGTAACATCCTACTTTCGGTTATAATAATAAATGAAATTTCATTTATTCAATAATGTGTCGTGTATCAGATTAGATAATAAACTATAAGAGGGTGGGCTTGGACTTTATAAGATGGAATAAGAAATGGAATGGGCCATAGGTCCATGTAGAGGTGCACAACCTAACCGGTTAGTAACCGGTATTGCTCTAACCGGTTTATAACCGGCCCAAACCGTCGGTTTCTAACCGGTTATTAATTTGAGGGGAAAAACCGGTTAGTAACCGGTTTTTTTATAAACCGGTTTTTAAAGCCGGTTAATAACCAGTTATTGTCGTTAAAAAAAACATGCAGCCATATATAACCGTTGGGAACTGTAATATGACCGTTTTTGCCCGTTTTTTGGACGTTGGACCCATTTTAACCCTTCCTAATTAGTA
Organism: Bidens hawaiensis; assembly: GCF_021521415.1. Classification (NCBI taxonomy): domain Eukaryota; kingdom Viridiplantae; phylum Streptophyta; class Magnoliopsida; order Asterales; family Asteraceae; genus Bidens; species Bidens hawaiensis. Next base: position 101,797 of record NW_027505569.1, read on the forward strand.
TAAATAAGTATGGAGTGTATTGGGTTGATTACACCACTTCCCGAGCTCTCAAAACCGCAAAAAACAGCAAAAAAAACCGAAAGAAACCAAAACCAAACTCAAAACCGCGACAAAAACCGCAAAAAAAATGTCTACACTCGAACAACTTGGTGGTTTAACCCTCGTGAAAATTGTCTCAACAAACCGATACAAAACCCCTTGGTATAATTTCGACATGTGGTCGAACGGGACGTTTAAGGCTCGGTGCAAAAAATGTGGGAAATTTTACGCACCGGAGTCGAACTCCTCTTTAAGGCTTCACCTACAAAAACATTGTGATGTTGTGAAAAACAATCCGACCACGGATCAATCACATCTTTCAACCGTTGGAGGCGACATTTGGGTTTTCAACCTCGAAAATGTTCGTGAAAGGATGGCAAAATTTGTTATTCAAGAAGGCTTACTGTTTGATCACTTTGACAACCCACGCTTGACAAAGGTGATCCAAGAAACGCTCCAACCTCGTTACCAACATGTAAGTCGCACTACTTTAAGACGCGATTGTTTAAAAATGTGGAAAAAAACTAAACAAGAATTAGTTTTGGGTTTCGAAAACTTAAAAACCGGTGTTAACTTAACTACCGACGTTTGGTCGGCTCCACACGGTATACCGTTTTCGTATCTTTGCGTTACCGTGCACTGGGTTAATCCTGACACGTGGGAAATGATGAAGCGTACGATCGCGTTTGAGTTATTAGTTATCCTCACACCGCCCAAAACTTGTTTTATATTTTAGATAATGTTATACAAACATTTAAATTACAAGACAAGCTTTTTTCCATATCTTTCGATAACGCATCAAATAATACCGTCGCGGTTCAAAAACTAAAACTAAAATACCAACCGATTTGCGACGATGTTTTCTTTCATACTCGATCTGTTGCACATATCATTAAATTGGTTGTGCAAGACGGTTTAAAAGTTAAGCAAATAAAAAGGGTAACCGAGCGTTTTAGAATAATGTTAATCGAGATTTTTAGAGCTAGTAAGCAAAGACATACAAGATATTTGCAATTGTGTATCGATACGATTACGTCACTTTAGGTCCGTATTTCAACGTACCTACTAGGTGGAATTCGACTTGGTTTATGCTTGAAAATGGGTTAAGACGAAGACCGACTTTGGAATTATTTCAAGACAATCTTGCTAAGAAACGAAAAGTTTAGGCATTTTCAGTGAGGGGTTGGGAAACGATTTCAAAGTTAAGCGAGTTGCTTAAAGTTTTTAAAAACGCAACCACTTATTTTGTAGGGAGTTTATTATCCGATGAGTCCGTTGGTTCTTCATCAAATTTGGTTAGTTTGTGTCAAAATAAACGATTTTGAATACGTTGATCCAATGTATGATTATATGATAGCTCAAGTGAAATCAAAATTTAGAAAATATTTTGAAAAATTGCTGGCGGTTTTTACTTGTGCCGCCGCATTGAATTCAACTTTAACCATTACCGGGGTTGAAACTTTAATCGAAAAAATTGTTTGGGCTTTGGAGTTGCATTTAGATTACCCGAATTATGCATCAAAGCAAGTGAGAAAATTTAATACCTATTTAGAAAACATGTTTGAACATTATGCTCTTAAATATGGTTCGACAACGAGCGTTCGACAATCAATGGGTTTTGGAAAAAGCGTGTCGTCATCAAGTAACCCAAACGCAAGTTTGTTTAATGATATAAGAAACGATAAACTTAGAAAAGCTCGTGGTAGTGTACCAAATAGCGAGCTAAGCCGTTATGGTGCAACCGATTTTATGTTCACGGAAAATGATTTTAAAACTTTGATATTTTAGGTTGGTGGAAGCAAATGGAACCCCAATTCCCCGTGCTTGCCGCCATGGCCAGTGATTTACTAACCGTCCAAGCTTCTACGGTAGCTTCGGAAAGTGTTTTTTATTTGAGTGGTAGGATTCTAACGATACGAAGGACAATGGTAACACCGGAATCGTTGGAAATGTGCATTTGCTTAAAAGACCACTTGAATGCGGCAGACCGTATCCAACATGAATCTAATCATGAAGGAGAGCTCGATGTTGAAGAAAAGCTACACAAAGAAGAAGTAGCATTTGGTGCCGCACAACCACTAACCGAGGAAGAACAAATATATGATGATTCAGTGCGATCGAGTAGTCCCGAACCAGACCGACAAGACCCCGTGTTTAATGTAGACGACGATAACGAAGACGGCGAATAAAAGAATGAAGCCGAAGCCCGAATGGAAGAATAAACGAATGAATTCAATGACATGTAGATTATAAACGTTTATTTTCAATTTATTATTGTTTAAAGCTATAAACGTTTATTTTCAAGTATTGTTTAAAGCTGTGATTATGAAAATGGGTAAAAACATCAATCAATAACAAGTGTTTTTAGTTTTTTTTTTATGATTTTTCCAGTTTTTTTTTTATTTTTCCAGCTTTTTTTTTAATTTTTCTAGCTTTTTTTTCCTATTTTTTGCAGGTTTTTTTATTATTTTTTTCAAAAAACCGGTTATTTTAACCGGTTACCGGTTAACCGGTCCGAGTAATAACCGAACCCGGTTAGACCGGTTAGGGTATTTATGGGGAAGAACCGGTTACTAACTGAACCGATTAACCGGTCTAACCGGTTAGACTAGTAAAAATAAAAAACCGGTTAACGGTTAACCGTTTTGTGCACCTCTAGGTACATGGGCTTAAGGGAGTATAAATACCTCTTAAACCCTAGTCCTTTCCATTTTTATCCATCTCTACACCATAGCCTACACCATCAAAAACACATACAAACACCATCTTATATCCCAAGCCAAAATCCGAAGGTGAAAACCCGAACCCGTTGGTGCTAGAACGTTGTGACGAACCAAAACAACATCAAGACTAGACCGTGTTCGTAAATCGACTCGTTTAAGGTACGTTTATAAGGGGATCTTGTTCATTTAGGTTCGGATTCGTTTAGTAATCTTGGATCTATAAGAGTATGGTAAAACAAACCACACGTGATGATTCTTGCTGAAAACCATTAACGATTGATGAGATAATTTGTCAAACGAATAATCGGGTTATAAATGAACAAATCACACCCTTTAAAATGTAATATTCGGATGAATGGATGGTTAGGGTTTGTAGGCGCTACTAATCCGAGTTCAATGATACCAAAATCGTGTTATTTCATCAAGGTTTGAGGGTTAATCGCAGATCTGATGTAGGTTGACTGTTTGGGTGTTCTTGGCAATTTTGACTTTGACCTCTTAGTCAAAGTTTGGATAAGGATAAGCCCATAAGTTATGTTAAAATAGCGAATTAGGACATTCGTTACTCACCAATTTGTTATGATTACGATAACGAACTAGGTCATTCGTTACTCACCAATTCGTTATGATTAAGATAACGAATTAGGTCATTCGTTACTCACCAATTCGTGATGATTACGATAACGAACTAAGTCATTCGTTACTCACTAATTCATTATGACAAGATAACGAATCGGGTTATGATAAGATAACGAATCAGGCTTAATTCGTTATAGCGAATGAGTTAGCGAATTGGATAATAATTTAAAATCCTTTTGAAAAATGTGTTAAGAAAGTTAATGGAAATAAAATTTTTCCAGGCTGACCTGGCAGCTCGACCTCAGCCAGGGGCTCTGCCCCTTGGACCCTGCTAGTTAGCTGCCGCCCCTAGAATCCAGATGCCAGGGGCGCTGCCCCCGGACCCCCACTCGTCGAGGGTTATAATTAAACTAGAAATACGATATGGATAATGATAGTAATTAATACGCGTAATTGTTATACAGTTAGCCATGCACAACTAAAGAAAGGGATAACCATTAACGATGAACGTAACCGAGCTTAGGTGAGTTTCTAGCCCCGTTATTTGTTACGTTTTCGGGGCTATGTGCATACTTGATGTGATTAGTTAATACACTTACCTTAAGTGGTAAGTGTATGCCTTATATGATTTATGTATGAATGAATGCTTGACGATGCATGAACGATCTTCGGATATTGCATGTACCGTCAAAGGATAGTCAAAGATATGATTGTTATATATGATGTATGAATGATGTATGTATGGAAATTATGATTATGAATATATAGACAGGTATGGTATTGTTGAATAGAAGAAAGGGAACCGGGCCCTAATAATTCTCAAGGAAGAAAGGGAACCGAGCCCTAATAATTCTCGAGGCTAAAAGGGAACCGAGCCCTAATAATTCTCGAGGAAGAAAGGGAACCGAGCCCAAATAATTCTCGAGGCAGAAAGGGAACCGGTCCCAAATAATTCTCGAGGCAGAAAGGGAACCGGGCCCTAATAATACTCGAGGTAGTAGGGCGTAATGCTCTTTAAAACGTAGAATTATGTAAAATAAGGTTTAACATAAAAGTATGAAAGAAAAGAAAAGAATGAAAGAAAGAAAGAATTTGATAATATGTGTATGCAAGAAAGGTAAGCAGGTTATATAATATGTATCTTCGGATGCGTTGGTATGAACATGTGATGTACTGTATGTTACCTGATTAACTAGAACTCACTCAGCGTAGCTAACTTTTAGTATGCACGCAGGTGAGTAGGATGAGGCAGCTAGCTTGAGCAGGGCACATGGCAGATGAAAAAAGGAGCTGGCATCTGAAGACACAAGTTGTTTTTATGAATTTATGTTTAATTTGAAAGACAAGAATGTTGATTAAGACAAGTTATGAATTATTATGTAATGTTTTATGAAAGTTTTCATTTTCCGCGAAAGTTTTATTTAACTCTGATGTTTAAAACTGTGTTTATGAGTAAATCCAACGTCCAAAGTGAGGCACCGGTAACGGGGCCTTACAAGTTGGTATCAGAGCAAAGTTCGAGAGATTTAAGCATCCTACATGCTTAGACTCGAACAAAGAATGTGATTAAAGTAAGAAAAGAAAGAAGATGCCAGCTCAAGATAGCCATGTGTCACCCAAGCAAGCTCAATATAGGTAAAGGTATGGATAAATAATGATGTATATTGATCCTAAAGAAAGGATATGTGAATGTTAGGGATAAGATTAATTGATTGTTTGATGGATTAACTGTTTAAGAGTAGAACTTAGAACAAATAGACTCAAGGGAAGTGTATAGGACACGGAAAGTAACGTGTTTAGCTAATCACAGCTGGCCACTGTTATTACCTGCTAGCCTTAATATCCTTGTACTAAGTAATTCCTTGAGTGATGATGTTTGTGTTTTCCTTATAGAATACGAATGGCTGGAGCAAGGAAAGTTGCTGGAAAGGGAGGGCGTACGGGACGTCATGGTAGGTCACGCATTGTTCGAGAACCTTCTGTAAGAACAACCACTAACATGGAGGGAGAAGGAAGTGCAGTTGGTCAAAATCCGAGTAACAACGAAGGGTATCAAGTTGACCCTGCTGTTCAAGCTGCCATTGCTCAAGCTGTAGCAACTGCTGTGAAGAACTTGAATCCTGAAAGGTTTGCTAGAAGTCATGTAAGAACTGCTGAGAAGTCTGGGGAGAAGAGTAAGAAAGATGATGAAGGAGAGAAGGGTGACTCGAGCGAAGTTAGATCGGTGAAGGTTGATGACAGAAAGAGAGGCCGAAGTGTGTGTAACTACAAGCCATTTAAAGGTTGCGACCCGCCGAAACTTACTGGTTTAGGAGACGTAATCGCCACTCTTCAATGGATAACCGCGATGGACAAGGTTATCCGAATTAGCGAGTGCCGTCCCGACCAAGCAGTGGGTTATGCCACTCAGTCGTTTGGTGAGGAAGCTATGTATTGGTGGGAAAGTGTGAAGCATAGGAAGAGTCAGGATGAGATTAAGGCTATGAGATGGGATGACCTGAAAGAGTTGGTGATGAAAAGGTTCTGTGCTGACGCTGAAGTTGAGAGGGCGGAGATGAAGTTCCTAAACTAGAAAGCGGGAAAGATTACACACCGAGAGTATACCATAGAGTTCAACTGAATGTCTAGCTAGGTGCCCGATATGGTTAACACTGAGGCTAAAAGAATCAAATGCTATGTGAGAGGATTGCCACAGAATGTTCGCATCCTAGTCAGGGCGAATGAACCTGCTACTTTTGACTGTGTTGTCGAGCTCGCGAAGATGGTTTATGAAGACCTGGCTATGGATGATATTGTGGTGGGAGAAGAGAAGAAATATAAGAAGTGGGCCGCACCTGTCAAATGCCCAGGTACTCAGTTGTGGAACCCTAAGGATAAGAAGCCGAGAGTGTGGGAGAGGAAGTCGTGTAAGACTTGTGGCAAGATGCACGGTGGTGAGTGCCGATGGAGTAAGGGTTCGGGCGTTTGTTATAAGTGTGGAAAGAGTCATGCTGGTGAGTGCAAGTTGGGATCGAACGCCTGTTACAAGTGCGGGAAGGTGGGGCATTCTGCTCCGGATTGTACCGCAAAGTCCGCTTGTTATAAGTGCGATAAGACGGGTCATTTTGCAAGGGAGTGCACTGAGGGTGAAGCTGGAGGAAGTGGGAAGAAGGATGGAGATCAAGCTAGGCCAAGGACTAGAGCCTACATGTTTTTTGGGTAAAGGGATTCACCCGGTTAAATGCATTCCACACAATCAAAAAGTACAAGTAATATGACAGAGTGCCATATTAGAGCCTACATGTTGACTCAAGAACAAGCCAAACAGATCCCGGATGTCGTGACATGTACGTTTTTAGTAAGCAGTATTTCCACTTCAGTATTATTCGATTCAGGTGCAAACAAAAGTTTCGTAGCTACACCATTTAGTAAATTAGCAAAAATGAAATGTTGCTGAGTGTCTGAAACTTTCAAAGTATAAACCGCTAGTGACACCTCGGTGAAAATAAAGAAAATGGTTAAGAATTGTAAGATAGAGTTAGAGGGACGTGAGTTCTCTGTTACTTTGTATGTGATGACCTTAGGAGGGTTCGATGTGGTCTTGGGAAGGGATTAGTTGTCTGAGTTTGAGGCTCAAATAGTGTGTAAGAGTAGGATGATAAGGTTAAAGTCCTTGGATGGTAGTACGATGACGGTCTATGATGTTAAGGAAAGTTCAGGGCTTAATGTCATTCGATGATAAAAGTCGAAGGTTTATTACGACGAGGGTGCGGTGCCTACCTGGCGTATGTTGTCAACGCTACGGCCGAGAAGAAATAAATAAAGATGTTCCTATCGTGTGTGACTACCCAGAAGTATTCCCTGAGGATCTTCCGTGGTTGCCATCGGAGTGAGAGATAGAATTCTATATAGATTTAATACCAGGAGCCCAGCCCGTCGCGAAAGCGCCTTACCGTCTAGCGTCGTCCGAGATGAAAGAATTGATGTCTCAACTGCAAGAAATCCTCGACAAGGGTTTTATTAGACCAAGTGTTTCCCCGTGGGGCGCACCATTGTTATTTGTGAAGAAGGATGGAAGTATGAGAATGTGCATAGACTATCGCGAGTTGAACAAGTTTACAATAAATAATAGATATCCTTTGCCAAGGATTGATGATTTGTTTGACCAACTGCAAGGTTCAAGTTGGTTCTCACGAATAGATCTTAGATCAGGCTATCATCAGCTAAAAGTGAAAGAGGCGGATATCCCCAAAACAGCATTTCGGACAAGGTATGTACACTACGAGTTTCTCGTGATGTCATTCGGTCTAACGAACACTCCCGCGGCATTTATGGACATGATGAATTGGGTATGTCGGCCGATGTTGGATAAGTCAGTGATCGTCTTCATTGATGATATATTGATCTATTCAAAGAACGAGTCGGATCATGCTGAGCATCTGAGAGAGGTATTGGAGACTCTGAAGAAAGAAAAGTTGTACGCTAATTTTTCGAAGTACGCTTTCTAGTTACAAGAGGTGCAATTCCTAGGTCACGTGATTAATCCTTAAGGTATTACCGTGGACCCAGCTAAGATTGAGGCGACAACAAATTGGAAGACTCCAAATAACCCGACCGATATACAAATCTTTTTAGGTCCATGGGCTTAAGGGAGTATAAATACCCCTTAAACCCTAATCATTTCCATTTGTATCCATCTCTACACCATAGCCTACACCATCAAAAACACACACAAACACCATTTTATATCCCGAGCCAAGATCCGAAGGTGAAAACCCGAACCCGTTGGTGCTAGAACGTTGTGACGAACCAAAACAACATCAAGACTAGACCGTGTTCGTAAACCGACTCGTTTAAGGTACGTTTATAACGGGATCTTGTTCATTTAGGTTCTGATTCGTTTAGTAATCTTAGATATGTAAGAGTATGGTAAAAACGAACCAAACGTGATGATTCTTGCTGAAAACCATTAACGATTAATGGGTTAATTTGTCAAACGAATAACCGGGTTATAAATGAACAAATAGCACCCTTTAAAACGTAATATTCGGATGGATGAATGGATGGTTAGGGTTTGTAGGCGATGATAATATGAGTTCAGTAAATACCAAAATCGTGTATTTTAATCAAGGTTTGAGGCTTAATCGCAGATCTGATGTAGGTTGACTGTTTGGCTGTTTTTGCCGATTTTGACTTTGACCTCTGAGTCAAAGTTTGGATAAGACTGAGCCCATTCATTTTGTTAAAATAACAAATTAGGTCATTCGTTACTCACTAATTCGTTATGATTACGATAACGAACTAGGTCACTCGTTACTCACCAATTCGTTATGATTAAGATAACGAATTAGGTCGTTCGTTACTCACCAATTCGTTATGATTACGATAAGGAACTAGGTCATTCGTTACTCACCAATTCGTTATGATAAGATAACGAATTAGGTCATTCGTTACTCACCAATTCATGACGATTACGATAACGAACTAAGTCATTCGTTACTCACCAATTCGTTATGATTAAGATAACGAATTAGTTCATTCGTTACTCACCAATTCGTTATGATTACGATAAGGAAGTAGGTCATTCGTTACTCACCAATTCGTTATGATAAGATAACGAATTGGGTTATGATAAGATAACGAATCAGGCTTAATTAGTTATAGCGAATGAGTTAGCGAATTGGATAATAATTTAAAATCCTAATGAAAATTGTGTTAAGACAGTTAATGGAAATAAACTTTTTCCAGGCTGACCTGGCAGCTCGACCCCAGCCAGGGGCTCTGCCCCTTGGACCCTGCTAGGCGGCTGCCACCCTTAGAACCCCGCTGCCAGGGGCGCTGCCCCCAGACCCCCTCTCGTCGAGGGTTATAATTAAACTAGAAATACGATATGGATAGTGATAGTAATTAATACGCGTAATTTTTATACAGTTAGCTGTGCACAACTAAAGAAAGGGATAACCATTAACGGTGAACGTAACCGAGCTTAGGCGAGTTTCTAGCCCCATTCCTTGTTATGTTTTCGGGGTTGTGTGCATACTCGATGTGATTAGTTAATACACTTACCTTAAGTGGTAAGAGTGTATCCCTTATATGATTTATGTCTGAATGAATGCTTGACGATGCATGAACGATCTTCGGATATTGCATGTACCGTCAAAGGATAGTTAAAAGATATGATTGTTATATATGATGTATGAATGATGTATGTATGTATGGAAATTATGATTATGAATATACAGACAGGTATGGTATGGTTGAATAGAAGAAAGGGCGCCCTAATAGTTCTCGACGCAGGAAGGGAACCGAGCCCAAATACTTCTCGAGGCAGAAAGGGAACCGAGCCCCAATAATTCTTGAGGCAGAAAAGGAACCGAGCCCTAATAATTCTCAAGGCAGAAAGGGAACCGAGCCCTAATAATACTCGAGGTAGTAGGGCGTAATGCTCTTTAAAACGTAGAATTATGTAAAGTAAGGTTTAACATAAAAGTATAAAAGAAAAGAAAAGAATGAAAGAAAGAAATATATGATAATATGTGAATGCAAGAAAGGTAAGCGAGTTATATAATATGTATCTTCGGATGCGTTTGTATGAACATGTGATGTACTGTATGTTACCTGATTAACTAGAACTCAATCATCGTAGCTGACTTTTAGTATGCACGCAGGTGAGTAGGATGAGGCAGCTAGCTTGAGCGGGGCACATGGCAGGCGAATAAAGGAGCTGGCATCTGAAGACACAAGTTTTTTTTATGAATTTATGTTTAATTTGAAAGACAAGAATGTTGATTAAGACAAGTTATGAATTATTATGTAATGTTTTATGAAAGTTTTAATATTCCACCAAAGTTTTATTTAACTCTGATGTTTAGTGTTTATGAGTAAATCCAACGTCTAAAGTGTGGCACCGGTAACGGGGCCTTACATTTGTATTCATCAAATTCGCATTTTCACATGTTTTGTTTTATCATGCCTCATTTAGTCCCTCAATGTTAGACCTCCGTATTCCTTTTAATAACTTCCGACTTCGATTCACACCTTATTATTGCTTACGCAATCATATATAGTTAATTGATCGAATAATTAAGATTTGCAAAATTCTCCTTAATAAAAACCTCTTTTGAAAACCACACAACGAAATGAACCATGGGGACCGAACGACGACTTAGATAATTATGGGTGCACACTTAATTAATGACATCCTCGTATGGAAGCCATAGCAAGTGCAGTTGTGTGCAATAACTCATAACCAAGCATGATTTCGAACAACGATATTAATGTGATATAATAAGGACATGTTGGATACGTCGCTGGTACATCTTATATGTAAGTGTCCTTATTATGTTCACATTTATGGCGTTTTTCGGGTCATTTGAGGATTGATGTTATTATTTTTTTTTTTTTACTTACAAACTTCTAGTACGATTTCCTCTTTTCAAACAACACCCGATGACAGTTTTCTTCTGTTTCGTTAGCTTATTTTAATTTCGGGACGAAATTTCCAAAAAGTTGGGGATACCGTGAAATTCGTCATTTTACGATTCGATTCGTTTTTGCCTTGGTATTGTAGACCGACCCTATTTGTATCCCGAACCCTTCGATATTATTAAAATAATAGATTTTATGTTTTTATAATCATCTCACGCTTGTCGGATCACGAAAACACCTTTTACAGCTCTTAAAATGCTCATATTATGCTCAAAACGCCTCGAAACGAACTGCATGGACCAAATCTGCCAAACAACCCAACCTGCTGATCAACCCAACCCCCTTAGCACGTCACGCCGCGCGGCTAGAGAGGGTAGGCTGGTCGCGTGGCGCCTCCGGTGTTCTGCAGCAAATTGTGACGAATTTTGTTGTTTTGTTGCATTGTTCGACTTGTTTAACCAATCAAAAACACATGCAAGCTTGGATATATAACATAGAAATAAGCCTTGACCATTACCCTATATAAAAAATCTCACCTCCTTCATTACAACTTGCTCATTCACTTCTTTCTCCCTCAAACAAAGATCATAACTTCATCTCTGTGTTTACCAGTGTTTGGTGGTTTTGGTTTTGTTTACTCTTGTATGGCATGTCAAACATGAGAACTAATATGGCACTCTGTCATATTACTTGTACTTTTTTGGTTGTGTGGAATGCATTTAACCGGGTGAATCCCTTTACCCAAAAAAAAGGTTCTTACTAGTTTAACTCTTTGAAGTCAAACAAGAACCACTCTTTAATTTTAATTTGTTGCATAGTAATTAAAGATTGTTATTACAACACACACACACACACACACACACACATATATATATATATATATATATATATATATATATATATTATTTACCCCTTGTTTCCTTCGGCTTTCACTCCTCCGGTCATGGTCGGTTGAGGTGAAATGCTTATAAGGCAAGGCTACAATTAGGATTATTGCAATCCTTGTTAAACACTTTAATTTATTCTTTAATTTTGTTTAAGCTTGTTAATATTGTTTAGTTCTTAATTATTTTTGTTTCCAAATCATTTTAATAGTTCAATCGTATTTGGGTATGTGGTCACCATCTTCGGTTTCATCCAGAGTCAAGAACCGAACCAAAACCGAACTTTTGTTTAAATACTTTATTTTTAACATGTTGTATGTAGGACTTGAGTATTATCATTTCTAAGTTTATTCTAATGAGTTCCATGGTATTGGGTATGTGGTAACCATCCTCGGTCTTATTCCGAGTCAAAGACCGAACCAAGACCGAACTCTCGTTTAATTGCTTAATATATTTAAAATGATTTAAGAATGTGTTACATGTAAGATTTGTGTGTTATAATTTCTAAAGTTACTTGATGAGTTCCATGGTATTGATTATGTGGCAACCATCCTCGGTTTCAATCCGATTTAAGGACCGAATCAAAACTGAATTCTCGTTTAACTCATTATTTAATTGTTTTAAAACAAGTTGTATGAAATACTTAAGTGTTTTTTTTTTTTTGGGTAAAGGGTTTTACCCGGTTAAATTCATTCCACACAACCAACAAAGAACAAGTAATATGCCAAAGTGTCATATTAGTTCTCATGTATGACATGCCATACAAGAGTAAACAAAACCAAAACCACCAAACAAAGGTAAACACTGCTAAAGCCTACACAAGAACCAAAGAAACAAACATAACAAAAACAGATCAACCATTATCATCAAATTGGTGTGAAAGACTTAAGTGTTTAAGTTCTTTTATTTACACTTTTGTATTTGTTACTTTAATATGGATTTGTGGACCCAAACTTGGTCACATATCAATTCTTGGACCAACAAAACCAAACAAACCGAACTAAACCGGGTTCACTCGCTTGAAACACACTAGTTGTATTTCGGGCCACCGAATCTCTCATTTTCTTTGATATCTTTTAAAAACTAGTTATAAATGTTTTCTTAACGTACTTGGTATGTCGGATCCAACTTGATCTTATAACAAGCTTGGACCGATAAAATCGAACACTCGCTTAACGATGATGTTTAGAGTTTCTCCTTTAATAGAACATCTAACATTAGTTAAGTCTTTGTTTTAAAAAATTTATCTCATGATATTTATCACTTTGGAATGTCGGGTTCGGACTTGACTATTTATCAAGACCTGAACCGACTAACCGAACACTCGTTAAAATCCCGTTTTGGTATATATAACAAGGGGTCGTGCACTATTGCATTAAAACCATCCCCACATATTTACTTAACAAAGGTTAAGTAAAACTAATGAGCGGAATACCGAAACCCGATTTCGAGCAAACTTACTTTTCAAAAACCGTTACTACAAATTCTTAAATATTTACGTTTTAAACCTCAAACTTTTGTTAATTATTTAACTTGTCATTTTATTTTACTTTAAAGTCTTTCAAGACCATCTTCTAAACCGAAACCCTTTTAACCTAGACCTCACTCGTTGAACTTATTTTCCCGGTTAATCTCAAACAACCCTTCAAGTTAATTATTTCATGTGAGTACTTTTTCATCCCCCATTTTCATCTTTATGTTTTGGGCATAGTCACATAATTCACTAGTATGGCCACAAATTTCGATCTATCGTTTGTACCAGTTTGCGGGTACGATTGCGTTCCTGGTTCGTTCAGGATCGCGTTTCCGAGCATAAAACTGGCGTTCCAGTTTATTGTCGTTATAAAAGAAGAGTTGAGACGATTAGAAGTGAGAGCTGACATGTTGGAAAAGTTTGTTGAAGGCGGCTGAGAATCAGATAGGTTATTTTAAAAATTAATGGTGGTCCTTTTAATATTTACAAGCCCAATATTTTTGTTAAACATAAAGAAAAATTTAAACGGGAGGACCAAATTAATAGACGCTCTGACTAATGTAAAAAAAAATCAGTGTTTTGATATTAAAATATATTATTTCCTTTTACTTAGCTTATTATTTATTGATTTCGTTTATAGCACCAACTTTAACCGGTACATCGTACCACATAATATGGTACAACGTACCGTAGTGACCCGAAATGAACCTACCCCCTCTCGTACCGAATTTTAGGAACCTAGCGAATTGTGATCCCATTCCACATTCCCGTACCAGAGCGTACCACGAACCATGTAACTATGGTTTTGGGGGTGGCATTGCATACGTATTCAAACAAAAGTGATTTATACATTGTGTCTCAAACCACAAAACTCTATAGTATATGTTCACTTAAATAAATGCTCTATGTGGTGTTATATGCTCTATATGATTACTTGCTAACGTGTTTATCGCTTTCGGTTGGTTTGCCTCAATAAGTATGATCATACGCTCCCCTAACTATTTTAGCTTAAGTGCTAATAGAATAGGTCCTCATTTACCGAGTATATTTGGTTGTTACCATATAGAAAGGTGCCTCATTTCTCCGAGTACGATTGGTTGTTACCGATTCGAAAAGAGCCACATCAGTTTATTTTCAAATTGTATATCCAAGTTGTGTGCTATTATTTATTGTTGCATATACGAGTTTGTGGATTTCATTCTATATTTATCATACTCAAAATCTATGAAAATTACTCACCAACATTCGTGTTGATAAAGTTTATTTTATGCAATGTTACATGTTTGATAATTGCTTGAACGAAGAATTGAGGAACATAGCTTGTTTTGAGACCACTAAGTAATTAGTCGAATAAACAATATATATTAGTTTAATTGTATTCAATTTGTTTTGTACGAACAAGATGTGTTGTTTATTGATTTATGAAATTTATGAGTTGATTAAATATTGTCACTTAATAGTGTCTTAGTGTTCTTGAGCAATCAGTTGCACCCCGGCATGTTCCGACGCCTTTGTTCGGGGTGTGACAGATAACATCATCTTGAGTATGGTAAACCGATGTGCTAGTGCTTTTTCTGCGCAAAATTTGGATCTTAATATTCCTTTAAGAGAGATTATTCAATCCCCTGACTTTTCTACCTTAGTGCTACCTACTTCCTAGTACCCATAACATCCCGGATACACTAGTTTGACATCATTCCCCTTTTCGAGAAACGACCGTGGATATGGTGTGCACACCGCAGTGGAGATAGTTTCCATCTTTGGCAAGACACCACACTACATTTGAAACCTTTCCCGTCGTTAATCCAACCACATGCCGCACGTCACAACCCCTCTCTCTTTCTTTATCTCTGAAGATCGAAGCTCTATATGTTTAATATGATCAGATGGTGGTGGTAGCAACCGATGGTACGATAAAGCTGTAGTGGTGGCAGTTAGACAGTGGTGCTATGGTTGCGTCACAATATTTTGATGTGGAAAAAAGAAAGAGGGGATGCCAGTTATTTCCGGTTGTCGATGATGGTGGCGTTCTCGCGTTCTTTGCTTGAATCTTCAGTACAAGCTATAGTGATGCTCCGCTATTTGGCATAACTAAGCCTCAAGTAATTAATGTGTGGGTTCACAGTAACATTTCAAGTTTAGCTGTTTTTAATGGCTTTTAAGTCCCTTCACAAGGTGAACATGTTAATTCACTAGTTAAAAGTTAAAAAATAGGGAAAATTCCCAAAATAACCCAAAAGAAGAGAGAGAGAAAAAAATATCCTAATTATGTCCACATTCCCAAACTAACCCAACAAATATGTACTAAGGAGACGCTTTGGTAAAATAAACGACGAGATTTTTAAACAAATCAAATTTTGACAAGTGGAAAGCATCTAACAAAACCGACGAGATTTTTAAAAATCTCGTGGTTTCCGACCGTATTTTTAACTTAAATCACTTTTAAAAAAACTGTCTATGAAGACGGTTTTTTAATGTTTGTTGTCTGGTAAGTTCATATTTTATTTTTCCTAACTTCATCTTCTTCATCTTCGTCTTCTTCATATTCTTCATTTTATCTTTAATGAATTTTGAAGAGAATTAAGAGAAATAAGGTCCAGCTATCACCGTTGTCTTCTGAGTGTTTGAGGTCTTCATAGTTGGAATCCGAGTCGTCGGAGTGGATGTTGACGGCTGGAACCGATTGGGCGGAGTAAGCAGGAGGATCATATATGAGAAGTTGGAGCCATGGTTTGAAGAACACTGAACACCAACTTTGATGGTGTTGAATCTTTGAAGAAAGATTGTGAACTGGTGTTTAAGGAATAATAATTTGTATAAAAAAACAAGAAGATATAGATGGATCTAGAATAATAATAATAATAATAATAATAATAATAATAATAATAATAATAATAATAATAATAACATGGCCTTGGATCAAGCCCCTCAACCAAGCCCCAGAGGGTGTAGTGGTCCAGGTGATCAGGGGCTTGATCCAGTTTTTTATTTATTTAATTATTTTAAATAATACATTAAATAATAATATAAAACATTGCATTAATAATAATATAAAACATTACATTGATACTAGCCTAATACAAGATTATCGGGTCTTCTATCCCACAAATGCTCGACCAACTCATGCCGAACGTTGTCGTGTAACTCACGGCTCTTTATGATTTATGTTGTCAAGTCATTGTTCATTATCGTCGATACTTGTCTTGGAATATCACCTTTGTAGTTTTGACAAATAGCATGACCCTCGTCTTCTTGTATCATGTTATGTAGGATTATACACGTGATGACGACTTCCGTTATCTTCTCCCTTGTCCAAAATCTTATTGGATTCGCCAACATTGCCCATCTTTTCTTTAGGACTCCAAACGCCCTTTCAATATCTTTCCTTGCCGATTCTTGTTTATTCGTGAAGTACTTTTGTTTGTCAGAAACTGGAGACGCGTAAGCTTGAACAAGTATCCCCCCATTCGTTGTAAATACCATCAACGAGGTAGTACCCGTACTTGAAATGTTCTCCATTTGCAAAAAAACCTGTGGGGGTCCAACCCCGTCGATAAGGTCATCGATTATCGGTGATTGATCGATAACATTGAGGTTATTATTAGACCCGACAACCCTAAAGAACGCATGCCAAAACCAAAGATCTTATAACGCCACTGCCTCAAGTACAATAGTAGGGCCGGGGTGATCACCTCGATGGAAATGACCTCGCCAAGCAGTAGGACACATAGCCCAACCAACATGCATACAATCAAGGATACCGAGCATCCCGGGGAAACCATGCTTTTCACCGTGCACCTCGTATATGCGTTGGATATCATACATTGTTGGTCTACGTAAGTCTCTCCGCTTGTATAGCGATATGACCCCTAAATATAATTATTAAAATTATATAAGTTATGTAAATATTTTAAAATATATAAACAAACGTGAATAATAAAATTGTATTAAAACTATATACCTCTACAAAAGTGGTTAAGCGCACCGTGTCCGGTCTTTTTAGTCATTTGTAGATACTCGTCCAACATGTCCGAGCCAACACCATACGCTAGTTGCCGAAGAGCGGTGGTAATATTTTGAGTAGCCATGAACCCGGGTTTACCTCTAGCATCATCCCTTTGTTGAAAATACTCAAAGTGCTCCGACAAGTCATTTTCTAGACGCATGAATAATCGTCTAGTCATTCAAAAATGGGTTCTAAAACTATCCTTACCATATGTGGGATTGGGACTAAAATAGTGACATATCAAAGTTTCGTTAGCGGTCTTTCAATCACGAATACGTGGTTGCCGGAATAATGAGGCTCGGGGGCGTTTTTGATCTATCAAAAAGTTTATCGTCGTTTGAACCGCTTGACAAACGAGTTCGTCTTCTTCGGTAGAATAGGAAGACGAAGACGATAACGACGATGCAATTTATAAATATGAAGAGAAAATGAAGTTTTGGTAGAGGGAAAGTGTGGTTTGAGTTTTTATAAAGTATGTGTGTAGATTTGTATTTATAGGTAAAATATATGGGTAAGGATACTAAAAGAACCATTTGAAAATGTCAGGTCCCCGATTTCAGCTGGATCTTACTCAAATCATGTCATAACTCACACAAATAGATGTGTCGACAAGGGAGTTAATGACGGGTTGCTATATTTAGAAAGATTACTGTTTATTAAAGGCGGAATCAATAATAAACAGGGTAGTTGCTATCAATAATCAAAGGTAACTAACACACACAAGATTCACTTAAAAGATTTCCATTCATACAAAGTTAATCATACAAAAGGATAATCGATTTAGGGTTTCTTGATGGGAAAGTTTGTCCGTACTATTCTAAGACAGCCGTCACACTCAAATATTCCTTTTGAATTCAATGAGTATGTCTGCCTTTTTCCGTGTCCTTAAGGTGTGACCTAATTATTCCTTTTATAGGCCTCACACCTCACGACAGCTGTCATTCCTTCTAGAAACCCTAAATGCTAAAACATATTCAAATTACATATTCAGAAATAATCCTAAGTGTAAAACAAGTCTTCAGGGTAGGCTTTGCATCAATTCTGTCTTTCCGAGTAGGCTGTGTGCTCTGTCATCCTTCATAACTTGGTAACATAGAAGTGTGCCTAGGATCAGTTTCCGGGTAGACTTTACTTGAAGAGTATTTTACCAAGTAAAAAACTCACCAGGTAGACTTCAATCTTCTTGACTTTGTCAGACTTTGCCCGACAAACCCTTACGAGCAACCTTGTTCTTCAATGGTCCATTCAACCCTTTGCTAGAGAATAGCTTATTAGCAAAGTGTGCTTGGTAGCACTGTTCCTTGCTTGAGTTGAACCTTGCCCGATGTTACTTAGAGATATTCCATTAAAACATCAAGCCTACTTGGACCATTGTATTATTAAAGAATACCTTGCCCGGTCTTCCAATTACTTGGCTTCATGAGCTTGGTTAGCCAAAAGCTTACTCGGGAGTGAACCTTACTTGGCTATGAAGAACATACTTGCTTGATAAAGTGATCCTTGCCTGGACTTGCATAAACTAGTGAACCTTGCCCGGTAATACACTAATTTGCAAACCCTGCCCGGATATCCACTAAAGAAGACTTCAAGAAAATAACCTTGCCTGATAGACAAAATATCATACCCGGCTAAGAAAAAGCTTGCTCGGAAGTCCAAGGTGTGACCGGTTACATTCTTAGTCATTTCTGAGGAGGTTGAGAAGATTCCAATCTTCAATCTGATCAGTTTTGGGTCAAATCTTGACTCATCAATCTCCCCCTAGATTGGAACACCTCAGCTGTCCCAAAACACCTCTATAGTTACTTACACAGGATTAGAAATACATATCAAATTCAAAATCAAATAACATATTCAAATGACATAAAAAATTACATATTCAAAAGCTGTCCGAAGACATTACTAAATAAAGCCTACTCTATGAGTCTTGTCTCTTCCTTTCATTGTAGGCAGCTTGTCTTCTGTCAACTATTACTAATGCAGCTCTTAGCTTAAAAATATCAAGGATTTGGTAGTGAGTGTGACTTTCTGGAATGACCAAATCCCTTATATCCATCAGATCTTCATTATGCAAATAAGTCAAGTCTTCATCTGTTTTGATTATCCCCAGTACCTTTCCATCAGAGTTTCTCAGCGCATAATGATCAACATCTTCCTTATATTCAATCTCAGTTATGATGCCATTTCTTTGAACTGTGTAGTTGGGGCGTGTCATTCTTCTTTGAAGACTGATGCATGTATTCAAGTTTGATAAAGGATTCCTATCTCTGACATTCATCTTGTAGTTCGTTTCAGCAATGTCCATTTTCTTCAACTTTCCAGTCCTCTTTGATCTGTGAAATTGGATAGTTTTCCAGCTTCTTTTTTCTTTTAGGAATCTGAATCCCTTGCCAGCTTCATCTTTTAAAAACTTGGAGAGATCATTCAATTGTCTTCCAGCTATCTTATTTCTGTCTCGATAATCATACAAATTGAGTGTGGCCATTCTTTCCAGTTGTTCTTGAGTGTACTCATAAAAATCACTTCTCACAACAATGTCTCTCAGTTGCCTACTTTCCATAATCACTTTAAGAGTTTCGGTGACAGAGTCATAGTAGAGTTCTCTTGGAAGATCCACCTTAGACTGTGGTCTTTATGTTCTTTGAGATCCGTCCCTACTAGATTCACCTCTTCCACCTCTTGGATATGTTCTTGAAATTGGCGGCCTAAAAGGAATAGACTTCATGGGTTTTCTAAGCCTCAAATTGAAAGTTTTTATGTATATTGACTCTACCATTTCAGGTGGAATGTGAATAAGTTCATCAGTATTGTGTCCTGCCACTTTCCAAAGAATTTTTATCATTTTTTGTATACCAGGATTGTTTGACAATCCTGTAGGCATAAACACTCCGTCAACAAAGCTTCTAGGGTTCTCAATTTCCCATAGAGCCTTTTCCCAATCAGCCTTTTGAATGTAAAAAAGATTTTTCAAATCTTCCTTTTCTAATGCATCAAATGAGGCTTCATCCATTCCCCTTTGATTAATCATTATGCCCCTTAGAATATTGATCATCTCTTCATTCTCCCAAGGAACAATTGGTTCATCTTCAGGTTCAGGCTCGACTTCTTGTGGGGTAGGGGTTTCAACCGGTCTAACTTGTTCTTTTAACTTTTCCCTCAAGGTTTGAATTCTTCTTTTATTTGTTTGAGGTTCATCAGTTGGTTCAGACTGCTTGGATGAGCTCTTAGTTTGTAACCTCTTCAATTTTTTTTTCTTTTAAGTTTATTGTACTGGTCCAACCCTGATTCTCTTGATAGATTGTCAACTATTTCAAGCTTCAATCCCTTTTCCAAAAGGTATCCACACATACCTCCAAACTTATTTTTCAAAGTTTCCATCTTTTCAATCTTCTCATTCTCCTTGACACATTTTTCTATCACTTTTGCTCTTTCACTGTTATAAAGGTCTTGGAGTTTGTCAAATTTGAAGTGTGAGAGATCCTTTTCTGAATAACCATGCCTTCTAAGATATTCTCTGTATATCTGATTATCTCTGTTCTTTTGATGCATGACTCTTTTGATCTTTTCATTTTCTTCCTCAAGTCTCTTATCTAACTCATTATCATTCATATGAGAAACACTTTCAAATTTCACACCAAGTGCCTTCAGCTTCTTAATCAAAGGATTGTTCATTTTGGCATTCAACAAACTCTGCTCAATGTTATCCCTTTGTTTATCAGTCATTGTTACATTTGAGGACTCAACATTGGCAGTCTTGGCACCTTTTCTTTGATCATCATTGTCATCATCATCATCAGAATCATCAGACTCATCCTCTTCTTCAGTTGAGTCATTTACAGCATCTATTTTGGGTTCATCAGAAGGTGGATGATCTGGGATTGGCACATTTGGCACTCCTTGCATGTGTTCTTCAGGCCTTAAGGTTTGCAAAGGTATTGCCCTGATTGGACTTGCCTCATCATCAGGAGTCACTACAAAGTATTTATTTTGATCATCCCATCATCCTTTTTTGCAGACTCAGTTCCTTCAGCTGGCATAAATGATTCAGTCTATCCCTTTTTCTTGAATATTTCTTTCCATACTTGGGATCATCCACACACTCCCATTCATCTGGGTTCTGTCTAATGTCATCTTTAATCTGTTGAGCCCATTTCTTTGCAGCTTTTGAGGCAATGGACTCACCAATCTCCTCTTCAGTCATTATTTCCGTATTCAGATTGGTAGGTTCAGCAGTTTCATTTGACTTCTTTTCAGGTTAGCTTTGGGGTTGAAACATGCTAACCACCATAGCTAAGGAGTTGTCTACTTCCTCATCTCTCTTCAAATTAATCAAAGCCTAAATCACATCTTGAACAGCCTCATCATCATTTATCATTTTGGCAATATTGGCCTGAGTTATCACTGCTTCCTGTTCTGCCAGCTCCTCTGGAGTCAAGGTTTGGGCCAAAATTTCCCTCTCCCTTGTTTCTCTCAAAATATTTTCCTGTTCTCTTCTGGCAGCAGCAGAGGCTTCTTCATCATCTCTAAACAGAATATCTTTCTGATGATAAGCTTTAACTGGCTCTTCTTCTGTCACTTTTTCTTTACCTTTATCCATTCTTTTCTGCACTACTTCCTCTTCATCAGTTTGCTGATAGTCATCAATTTCTTTCTCAAGAGCTTCTAATTCTGAGTCATGCTCTACTCTCTTGGAACTTGCTTGTTGATCAATTTTAGTTTCAGTGAGTACAAGTTCCTCAGTAGCAGCTCCTTCATCAATTTGAGCATCTGTCTGCACATTAGTTTCAGTCACTAATTTATCAGTTGCAGCATCTTGATCAGTCAATTCATCAGTTTGGATATCAGTGGCTACATCAGTGTTTTCCACATTGTCTTCAACATCTGTCTTTTCAATTCCTTCACCAGTTTCTTCCTCACTTCTCATTTCTTCATCCTCCTCACTCCATACCACAGTCATAACTTCATCATTCACATCATAATTTTGTTCTCCTATATCAGAAGAATCTGCTTCATAATCAACATCTTCCAATCTCCTTTCCTCACTTTCCTCCTCTCCATTATCATATGCATTCAAAATCAATTTCAAACCATCTACATTCTCAACATTTTCTACATTCTCAACATTTACCACAGAATCAGTTGGCATCTTTTCATTCTCCCCCTGTTTCGGGGCAGCTGAGGTCTTCTCAACCTCCTGCTCTAGGGCTCGAATTCTCAATTTCGCACGTACCAACTGATCTAACAACATTACATTTTCATTGGTAACCTCCTCATTTCTTTTCTTCAACTCAGCATTTTCAAACATTAAATCCAAATTTCGTTGGAATATATCTGCTTCTGTCTGCGGGGTTGTAGGTGGTGATGTAGAAAAAGGTTCATATTCAGGTTGTTCTTGGGTTATGGTTTGAGTTTGGATAATGGGTTGTGGTGGTGATTGTGTATGGGGTGGGCTTGGAATAAAAGGATCTGAGTGAATTGGGCTAGTGGTTGGTGGTATTTGTGGTGTTGGGGATATATGAGTTGATGTGTCAGGCTGGCTCAAGGTTAAGGTTTGAGGTGGGGATTGAGTGGTTTGATGTGGTGGTGAGTGTGGTGGTGATGGTATAGGTTGGTCAATGGGTAGGTCAGTTGGTAATGGTTGGTGTGGTGGAGTTTGTGGTGGTTGTTCAGGTTCTTCAAGTTGCTCCCCCTGATCCAGTGCAACATCATCCATTGCTACTCCAGCCCCTCTTTCATTTCCATCATGATCATCATCTCTATCATCAGAACTATCATCATCACCCTCATCATCATCTTCCTCTACTTCCTCCTCTGAGCTCAACTCAAGCACTAGCATAATCTCCAAATCATGGTTCAATAACCATGGAAAAATTTCAAATGGAGTGTTGGGATTGAATCTGTTAGCACTTCCCGGATTTGCAATTATTTTATATGTGTTGGGATTTTGCAACAGATGTGTAGTTCCAATAGTAGGTAAGCCTTGCAATTCCTTGTTAAAGATTATCTGTAAGAATCTGGGATATTGAAGAAATCTATCAGTTTCGGCCTTCTTTAAGTTTCCAACCATGCCATCAAATATCATCTTTGAAAAATTGAAAGGTAGATCATATATAATACCAACAGTGGCATTTGCTAAATCACGACTCATCAGAGTCCATAATCCTTTTCTTGGAGCAAACCCCTGTATCACATGGTGAATTAAGAACCTATACAACATAGGGAACATCCCCTTTTGAAATTGTCCATCATGGACAGTTCCCTGATACCCCATCGTCTACTCAAAGATCCTCATCAAATGATCAGTATTGAAGTTTATATGTTTATGGTCATCATCATGTAACTGCAAACACCTTCTTATCATCCTTTATGTTACATGTATTTCATGGCTTGCAACAGTTGCTTCGATTTTTTTCCTATTTATGTCATCAACAAGTCTTGCAGATCGCCAGAAATCTAGTGAATGATTTCTGTAGATGATTGGGCATTCTGTGAAAGAAAATCTCACATTGGATCTAGCCATCCAAGTAATCATTCTCTCAACCGGCTCATTGTCAGGAGTGACCTCCAGCAGTGCGCACATATTGTGCTTGGGTTCAAAGGCATATTTAGGTTGAACTTCTTCTTCTGCCATATCTGAACATCACAATCAAACATATTCAAAGTGAAATTAGCATAAAAGTTCATTACTTTACGCAATTTCAAGTTATAAATTTGTAGAAGAAAGAGAGAAATTTTATTAAGAACCTGATCTTCGACAAATTAATAACCTAAACACAAAAAAAGAGTATTAGTAATCAAATACATAATCGAAGCCCATTATAGTCTAATCGTTATCAGAAAACACATTATTAATGCTTACCGAGTCGGAATTAGAGGGCTGATTAAAATTAGGGTTTGTATTAGAGACGAATATGATAAGTCGGTTTGGGTTTCTTTGAGAGTAAGCAGTTGCAGCGGAAGGAGAGAGAGAGAGAGAGGAAATATAATGTTGAAAATATCCCTAACTCCCTCTTATATACCTTTTGAAAGTGGGTTTTAAATGCATTTTGTCGTGTAGTGAATTATTAGCTGTCAAACATAATAATCTTATCCAATTTAAAACCTTACCCGATAAGATTAAAAGGTTAAACTTTGCCCGGAAAAATTTTCATTATTAATTGACAAAGTTTACCCGGCATTTTCCACTTAAAGACCTTGCTTGGTCAAGCTAACTAATTTAAAGTCAAGTAAAGATGAAGAAAGCTTATCCGAAATACCAGATTTCTTGAGTACTTAATCACAAGACAAATAATCAAGTATAAAATATCAAATAAGCATTCTTGCTAGGAATCAATTAAGATACCCAATAAATTTCTCAAATGTAAATCAAGTAACTCAATCTAGCATAAACCCTATCAAAATCAGAAACTCATTCAATCAAGTATACTTTGATGCATAGTGTGTCCGAACAACCTTCCTAATGTATAGTGTGCCCGAACAACCTTCTTAACAAAGTATACCCCGAATAACCTTTCATAGAGTATAAAGTGTGCCCGAAATGATATCTAGCAGACAGTGTACTCAGAAAGTCAAATTTTGAAATTACCAAGATATTGAGGGAACAATAGTGTACCCGGAATATAAAGTGTGCCCGGAAGACAAAGTCTGCCCGAAAACACTTGTAATTTCAAATCAATCATAATCACAAATAATACATAGCATGCTCGGAGTGAAATTAAACATAAAACACCTAAGTGTGCTATAGTCTAAAATTTCAAAGCTTTCTAGGATAATCATATTCAAACATCAGGTATGCATGGGAACTAAATTAAACAGTTTAGTCTACCCGAGAAACTTCAAATCAATAAATCATACCCGAAACACATATTCAAACATAAATAGTCAGGCTTGCCCGGAAAGTGACTAATCTTAGTAAAATCTACCCGAAAAGTATCAAATACTTAAAAGAATGCCCGAAAATAGTAAACATAGATAAAAGTATCTAAGTGTACTCGGAAAGGCAAAAAAAAAAAATAAAAAAAAAAAAAAAAAAAAAAAAAAAAATAATAATAACGTTAGGTTTGTTTGTTAGCGGATTTTGGTGGCTAAAGGTTTTCTCTCTAGGAAAGGCGATTTTGGAGATTACCCTATGCGATCGGCCGCATAGGGTTCTTGGCTTCTCTTGGCTTTTGGTTGCTTTAATCTTGTTCCAATCCTTGATTCTGATTGCTTAGTAGGT
This sequence comes from Bidens hawaiensis, assembly GCF_021521415.1. Lineage (NCBI taxonomy): Eukaryota > Viridiplantae > Streptophyta > Magnoliopsida > Asterales > Asteraceae > Bidens > Bidens hawaiensis. The sequence continues at coordinate 127,124 of NW_027505569.1, forward strand.
TCGTTATTGATCACGGCTATTGTTATAGTTTAGTTAGATCGATAACATCCTATTAATTGATTAAGGATCTTGTGGTTATCAAGGTTAGGGTTGTTTCTTGTTCTTGATCGATCGTTGGGTTGATTGTTCTTTGATCTTTGGGCAGATCTGGATTAGGGTTTCATTGGCCTTTTGGTTCCTTGGATTGGTCGGCTGGGTTTCTTGGATCTTGATCTTGGTTCTTGATCTTGATCTTGGTTTCTTGGAAATTGGCCGATCCTTGATCTTGATCTTGTTCTTGGCTGATTTGTTTTTGATCTTGTCCTTGATCTTGATCTTGTTCTTGGCGGATCTTGTTCTTGGCTGATTTGGTTTTATTTTGATCGAGATCTTGATCTTGATTTGGTTTGATCTTGGCCGATTTGTGTTTCCTTGTTTATTGATCTTGATCTTGGTATTGATTTTGGGGTATCTTGGCTGGTTTTTATTGGATTTGCATGGAGCATAAGGGTGGTAATAGTTTTGTTGATCATGTTATACATGGGTTTCCAGCTAATCGGGTAACGAACATTGATGGGGCTCTCCCTCGTAGGGGGGTTCTGAAAACTGGTTCTTCGGGAAACCCTAATGTTACGGGTTCGTTTGTTTCGTTTGCTGCAAACACTACATTCACTGCTCCTTTAAATGATGTTATCCACAATGATGGTGGTTGTTCAGCCGTGGGGAACAAAGTTAGTGGTTGTTCGAGCGATAACAAGGGTATTGGATCAGTTTCGCTAAATAGTCAACAAGATAAAGGTTTTTCAGCCTTTGTCTCGAACGAAAACAAGGTGGTTGGATCTGAATTTTCTAATATTCAGAAGGATGTAGGGAAGGAAAAACATATGGAAAATTCCAAGCCTTCCTACATGAGTGTTGTTCAACTTGAAAACAAAACATCGAAGGCAACATTAAGAAAAGTAAATGTGGAGTCAACAATGGAAGGAGTTGATGTGGTTATCCCGGTTGAATCTGTCAAGAAAGTTAACGAAAGGTTTAATAATACTTTGTTTGGCTATTTTTTGGGTAACAGGCTTCCTTTTCCGGTTGTTGAGGATTTTGCTAAGAAAAATTGGAACAAATATGGGCTTACGAGACTAATGATGAATGCGAAAGGGTTTTTCTTTTTCAAGTTCCATACGGAAGCTGGGATGATGAAGTTGATTGAAGATGGTCCTTGGATGATTAGAAATGTCCCCATTATTCTCCAAATTTGGACTATGGAGTCAGATTTGGAGAAGGAGGATGTACGGTCTGTTCCGGTTTGGGTCAAATTACAGAACATTCCCCTGGGTGCTTTTACTGAGGAGGGTCTAAGTATGCTCGCGTCAAGAATTGGGGATCCGATAAGTATGGATTCTTATACGGCTAATATGTGTAAGGAATCGTGGGGAAGAAGTAGTTTTGCTAGAGTCCAGGTTGAGCTCCATGCAAATCAGGAGATTAAAAGGAAGCTTGTTGTTGCTGTTCCGGATACGTGGGGGGAGACAAATAAGATCTCGGAGATTAAAATTGAATATGATTGGGAGCCACCCAGATGTTCTTTATGTGAGGTGTTTGGCCATTCGAACACTCAATGCCCGAAACAAGTTCACGATAAAAAGTTAAATGAAGAACAAAAGAAAGTCACTAATGATGATGGTTTCCAGAGGGTGAAGGGAAAGAAAAAAGTTAATACGCAAATCAAGAAACATAATCTTGTCTACCGACCGGTGGTTAAACCTGCTGTGCCTATAAATAAACCATCCGCTCAAGGACAAGACAATAATTATTATGTGGGTAAACCTACAACTTCTATGGCTGAGGGGGTCCAGTTAAAGGAGAAGCATACTGTCCAAACCAGTAACAGGTTTGGTAAGTTGGCGGACGAATCGGAAAGTGATGAAGATGATGATGATGTGGAGGAGCTATTTACGGATGTGGCTAAAGCTATGAAACCGGATATTGGTTCTGAGGGTGCAAGCACACCCGGTGAATTGGGTGTTTAATGGGTACCATCGCCACTTGGAATATAAGAGGGTTGAACCGCCCTCTTAAACAAAAAGAGGTTCGTAAGGTAATACAAGATAATAATATTCAGGTATGTGCTATTCTTGAGTCTCACGTCAAATTAAACGCGGTTTTTGATGTTTGTAAGAAGATTTGTAAAAATTGGGATTGGACCAGCAATGGTAGTGTTTGTGATAAAGGTACTCGGATTATTGTGGGGTGGAATACGGATTTGGTTGATCTTATGGTTATTGATTATTCGAACCAGGTTCTTCACGTTCAGTTAAAGTTCAAGCTTGATAGCAAGGTGATGTATGGTTCTTTCGTGTATGCTGAGAATTGTTATTTGAAAAGAAGGGAGTTATGGCGAAATCTTCTTGTTCATAAACAATTCACTCATGGTAAACCTTGGGCTTTACTGGGAGATTTTAATTGTGCTCTTAATTTGGAAGACAGCTTGCATGGTTCTTCCAAAATCTCCACTGGAATGATTGATTTTCGTGATTGTGTTAAGAACATTGAAGTTGAGGATATTAATGGGGTCGGGCTCCAGTACACTTGGAGCAATAAACCGAAAACGGGTATGGGTCTTTTCAAAAAGCTTGATAGGGTGATGGGAAACTCTAAATTCATGGAGATTTTTAATGATTCTTCGGCGGTGTTCCTTCCGTACCGGATTTCAGACCATTCTCCATGTCTATTGAAATTCCCCTCGCTTAGTAAAGGTAAGCCTAAACCGTTTAAATTCCCTAATTTCTTGATTGGAAAACCGGGTTATAATGATATTATTGCTAACGGCTGGAATATTGAGGTTAACGGTTATCACATGTTTCGCGTGGTAAAGAAGCTCCAAAACTTAAAACATCCTATCCGTTCCTTGCTGCACCGGCAAGGCAATCTCCATAAGAAAGTTAGTGATCTTAGAACCCTTCTGGATTCTTGTCAAACCCGTCTTGACATTGACCCTACTAGTTTGGAGTTGATTCGGGAGCAGAGTAGTTATCTTAAGGCTTATCATGAGGCGGCTAAAGATGAGGAAGATTTCCTTAAACAGAAGGCTAAAGTCGATTGGTTAAAGCTTGGTGACTCTAACACTGCATACTTTCACAATTCTTTGAAAATGCGAAACCATAGGAGTCGCATTGATATTATAAGTGATGCTCAGGGCCGTTTATTTGAGGGGTTGGATGTTCCTTCGGTGTTTGTTAATCATTTTATGAACATCTTTGGTTCTGATTTACAACCATTGAGAAAACCGGATAATCAGATTTTTACTACTAAGCTCTCGGCCTCTCAGGCGGAGTTTATGGTTAGACCTATCTCCGATTTGGAAATCAAGGATGCGTTTTTCTCTATTGGGAATTCCAAAGCGCCGGGCCCTGATGGTTTTTCATCGGCCTTCTTCAAGAGTTCTTGGGATATTGTTGGGAAAGATGTTTGTTTGGCGGTTCATGAATTTTTCAACAGAGGAAGTCTCCTTAAACAGGTAAACCACACTATTATTGCTCTGATTCCTAAAGTGACCAATATTGTGATTCCTAATGATTTTCGTCCCATCTCGTGCTGCAACACTTTATATAAATGCATTACCAAGATTATCTCGGTTCGTATGATGAAGGGGTTGGAGTCGTTAATTGATATCAATCAGTCTGCGTTTGTGCCTGGGCGTAGGATTTCTGATAATATCCTTTTGACCCAAGAGTTAATGCATAATTACCACACTAATACTGGTCCGCCTAGATGTGCTTTTAAAGTTGATATCCAAAAAGCGTATGATACGGTCAGTTGGGACTTCATTCGTGATATTCTTTTTGGGTATGGTTTCCACGATAAGATGATTCATTGGATAATGGAGTGCATAACCACTTCTTCTTTTTCGATAGCCGTTAATGGGAATTTACACGGGTTCTTTAGTGGTAAAAGAGGTCTGAGACAGGGTGATCCGATGTCCCCTTATATTTTCACGCTGATTATGCAAGCTCTCACGTTAATTGTGCATCGAAAGGTTCGTATTGAAGGCTCGTTCCGTTTTCATCGTTGTTGTGAAAAATTAAATATTATCAATATTTGCTTTGCGGATGATTTGTTCCTGTTTGCTCGAGGTGAGGTGAATTCTGCCAAAACTATTATGGGGGCTCTGAATGATTTCAAAGATATGTCCGGGCTTACTCCGAGTGTTCCGAAAAGTACCGCGTTTTTTTGCAATGTCCCGGACCGTGTTAAAAGTGGTATTTTGAATTTTATGCCCTTCGTTGAAGGAAGGCTCCCGGTTAAATACTTGGGGGTTCCTCTTATTTCCACAAGGTTAAATTACCGGGATTGTAAGAGGTTGCTGGATTGTATGGATAGTCGGATTGGAGATTGGAAGAATAAAACTTTATCTTTTGCAGGTAAAATGCAGCTGGTCAGGTCTGTTCTTTCGTCTTTATATATTTATTGGTCTGCTGTGTTTTCTCTCCCTTCTAGACTTATTGCTGATCTTGAGAAACGGATTAAAAACTTCCTTTGGGATTATGGTCAAAGTAAGGGAAAGCATAAAGTCTCTTGGGATATTGTGTGTCGGCCGAAATGTGAAGGTGGTTTGGGTATCCGGCGTATCCGGGATGTCAATAACTCTCTTCTGGTTTATCATATTTGGAGCTTAATCAATGTGCGTAACTCGTTGTGGGTTAATTGGATTTATGAGTATAAAATGAAGGGCCGAAATTTTTGGAGCTTGCAGATTCCTAACTCGTGTACGTGGGGGTGGAGGAAAATCCTTCAGTTTCGTCCGCATATTAGACAATTTATATGGCATGAAATTGGTAATGGGAGATCTACTTCAGTTTGGTATGATAAATGGGATGATCATTGTCCTTTAATTGATTTTATTAACCCAAGAGCTATTCATCGGGCTGGCTTGTCTTTAGAGACCTGTGTCAGTGATGTTGTTCTTCATAATAACTGGGGTTGGCCGCCTGATTAGATTTTGAGGTATCCAATTCTTTCGAACTTAAAAGAAGTTAGCATTTGTCCGGATAAGAGGGACAAGATCGTGGTTTTGGATGAGAATGGGACTTCAATGAATTTCTCGACTTCTGGAATATGGCATCTTATTCGGAGACCGGCTGATAAGGTGTCTTGGGTGCATGTTGTTTGGTTCTCTCAATGTGTTCCAAAACACTCCTTTATGTTGTGGATTGTGCTTCATGATAGGTTGAGCACACAGAATCGTATTATGGGGTGGAAAATTGGTGGGTATCCAAATCATAACTTGTATTGCTGCCTTCTTTGTAATGGAGAGCCGGATTCTCGTAATCATCTCTTCTTTGAGTGTAAGTTCTCTTCTGAGGTTTGGAGTATTGTAAAAATGAAAGGGAAGTTTCAGGGGTGTAGGAATGGTTGGGCGAATATTCTTCAATATGTGTCTCATTTTGGAATGTCCAACTCTATTGAAAATGTTGTTAATCGGCTGCTATTTGGGGCTTCGGTTTACGTTATTTGGAAGGAGCGAAACAACCGGCTGTTCAAGAACTCTTTGAAGACTCCTAAGATTGTTGCGGACGAAATCATTAGGGGTACGCGCCTAAAGCTTATGACTCTAAAGTTCAAGAATTCTGAACGGGTTAATCGGGTTCTCGAGGATTGGCACTTTCCGCGGGGAGTTTCCCACCAAATTGATGATAATGGTTGATTTGTTTTTGTTTTGTTTATTTACTTGGTTCTTGTGTAAGCTTTAGCTGTGTTTACCAGTGTTTGGTGGTTTTGGTTTTGTTTACTCTTGTATGGCATGTCATACATGAGAACTAATATGGCACTCTGTCATATTACTTGTAATTTTTGGTTGTGTGGAATGCATTTTACCGGGTGAATCCCTTTACCCAAAAAAAAGTGTACTCGGAAAGGTTATAAAACATTTAACCTTACCCGAAAATACATATTCAACCATATTCAACTGTTTTGTGCCCGGAAAGGTTAGAGAACATCAAACCTTACCCGAACTTACATATTCAACCTATTAAAGGCAAAAATGCAACACTTTTTGACTTAAACCATTTGTCAAAGACATTTTCAAAGTTATGTATCATTTCAGATCATAGTTTAAGAGAAAATGGTGCATTTAGAGATCAAATTTCAGTTATGTTTCTCTTCAAAACAATTTCTTTTATAAACTGAAAATATCTAAGGAATGGGATCATATTGACTAAGTAGCTTTCTCAATACTTCATTCTCAGCATTATTATGACTACAAAGACAGGTCACAGCAGGTCTAGACTTAACATGATTTTCATTTCTTTGGTGATATGATTAAGTTTCAATTAAGTTGCAGAAAATTTAATGGATAACACTTGTTGTTTTCTGATGCTCCTTATCTATCCTCAAGGCTTCTTTGGCTTTCTCCAGATCACCCCAATTTGACTTTGACCTCCTGGTTTTGGTTAAAAACTTTTAATGACAGAACATATTTTTGAAAATTTATAAGATATTTCTTTTCAAATCTACAAACATATGTGAGGTTGAACGTTGGACTTACATGCCACGCTAGTCGGACTTACAGGCCTTTCATTCAGGATGTTTAAAGGACTTATATGATTGCCTCCACCCTTGTAGTTCTGGAATTAACCCTCATGTTTGAATTTTCTCAATAAAAATTTGTGAACATGTATCAACTTTTGGTTGACTAAATATTTGAAATTATGTAGTTCACAGCTGTTCTTTATCATTCCTTTTCATTTTGGGTAACCAAAAACCAACAGGCTTGTGTATGACTGGATAATCACTTTTTTGCCTATCATTTGAAAAGATTTATCTAGGAACATGCATAGACAACAATGTAACTCCACATAAATAATAGCATTTTCTTTATGTTTTTATCACCTTAGATTTTACATATTATGAGAAAGCAACCATACATGTTAATGACTGTACTCAGAGTCCTTTTAGCCTAATAAATCCATATGATTGGCTAAGTAGTCAATGTACTATCATTTTCCATATTTAAACAGTTTTAAATTCAGACACCCCAATACTTCTGTTTGACTGGTAAATGGCTATTCTGCTTGACCACAACTGGTCAGCAGGACCAAACATATATGTGAGTATATGTCCTTTCAAATCAGAATTATTGACATAGTTCTAAGTGTATGAATAGAAAACAAGTTACTGATTGCCCCAAATGCCTTCAGTTTTCCAGGTTAATAGTTATCCTATATGTCTGAAACCAGATGACAGGACCAACATATACAAGTATATGCCTTTCCAACTTGAGCAAATGACATAATTTTCAGCAAAAGTAACTCTTGAGACTTTTCATTGAAAATCCTTTTAAGCTTCAATAAAACTTGAACTAAATAGTATTATCATATCTCAACACCATTAACAACTTGCTCATGTTTTGATCAAAATTTGTGATTATGCAAAAATTCATTTGAAAATTCATCTGAAAGATTTAATTTTGACATAAAGACATATTTTAACACAAACAGTTGTAACATATTCAAATCTTAATCATTCTTAACATCATCAAAACAAGTAGACATTCTTAATATTCATAGTCTATCCTATCCTAATAACATCAAGATGATCAGATAACACACATATTCAAGCAATAATAATCAAGTGATTACTCATGACATCAGATAAGCATTTAATCAGTTTAATCAATCCAAACTACTTATCATAATATCAAAACAGTTAACTGATAGTCACTCATTAGCATCAATGACAAATAAATTGCACAAAAAATCAGTTAAGCACAAAATAGTTAACATCAAACAAGTACATATTCATTCAACATTCAAAGTATGTGTCCTCAATCAAGAATAGTCAATTAGCACATAGAGACACACACTAAGCACACATCCTCAATCAGACCTCATCTGAGTTGATCATCCCCAGGGCTTTCAAAAGAAAGTTGAATCTGCAACTGTCAAGTGGCTTGGTGAATAGGTCAGCCGAGTTGTCACTTGTATCAACTCTTTGCATTTCAATCAAACCTTTTTCTCTACAATCTCTTATGAAGTGATGTCTGATTTCAATATGCTTAGTCTTTGAATGTTGTACTTGATTCTTAACAGTAAAATATGGAGCAATATTATCAATGTAAATAGGAGTGTTCAGAAAATTCAAACCATAATCCAGCATTTGGTTCTGAATCCAGAGAACTTGGGCACAGCAAGCAGATGCAGCAACATATTCAGCTTCTGCAGTTGAGATTGAAACAGTTGTTTGCTTCTTGCATTGCCATGACACTAGCCTGTCACCCAAAAATTGGCATCCTCCTGAAGTTGACTTCCTGCTCATGTTACAGCCATCATAGTCACTGTCTATGTAAGCAATCAGATCAAAATATTGGTTCTTTGGATACCAAATCCCTAAGTCTAGTCTTCCCTTCAAATATCTGAATATTCTTTTAACAGCATTCATGTGGGAGACTTTTGGACTTGCTTGGAATCTTGCACAGACACACACAGCATACATAATGTCAGGTCTTGTAGCAGTTAGGTACATCAGGGATCCAATTTTGGCTCTATATTCATATTCATTCACAGGCTCCCCCTTTTCATCAGCAATCATCTTTTCTTTGGGGTCCATTGAAGTTGAAGCTGTCTTGTATTCATGACATTTGAACTTGTTCAAAATGTCATGCACATATTTAGTTTGGTGAATGAAGATCCCATCAGCTTTTTGTTGAACTTGTAGTCCCAGAAAGAAGTTCATTCTCCCATAGAGCTCATGTTGTACTTGGACTTCATTACCTCTTCAAACTCCATACACATTAGTTCATTTGTTGAACCAAAGATGATATCATCCACATAGACTTGTAATAGTAGCAAATCTGATCCCTTTCTTTTGTAGAAGAGAGTCTTGTCAATGGCTCCCCTTTGAAAACCATTTTCAAGAAGATGATTTGACAGCTCATCATACCATGCTCTAGGAGCCTGATGCAATCCATAAAGGGCTTTATTTAACTTATACTCTCTGTTTGGATACATTGGATCCTCAAAACCTGGAGGTTGAGCAACATACACCTCTTCATCAATCTTCCCATTTAGGAATGCAGATTTAACATCAAGCTGGAACACCCTAATATTCTTTGAGGCAGCATATGCAAGGAAAATCCTGATAGCCTCAAGTCTTGCAACAGGTGCAAAGACTTCCTCAAAATCTATTCCTTCTTCTTGAAGGCATCCCAGTGCCACAAGTCTAGCCTTATTCTTAATCACCAAACCTCTTTCATCCCTTTTGTTTCTGAAAACCCATTTTGTGCCAATTACTGACCTGTTTCTTGGTCTATCAACCAGATCCCAAACATGTAGATCTCTGAACTGTGCCAGTTCCTCCTGCATTGCTTCCACCCAACTGTTGTCCTTTAGAGCGTGAACAATGTTCTTTGGTTCTATTTGGGATAGAAAGCAGGAGTATAAACAGATGTTTGCAATTTCAGAGTGGCTTCTTGTAACTCTTTCATTTATATCTCCAATGATGTTTTCAGAGGGATGATTCTTTTCTACATAGGGAGTTTGAACTATCATATCATTAGACAAATTTGTGTCAAGATTTGATTCATTGATTTCTGGTTCTTCAATGATCAAATCTGTTTCAGCATCATGAAACTCTGGTGCTTCTTCAATGTTCTGACTTGAGGTAGATGCACCATTGTTACCAATATTCAAGCTTTCAAACAAATGTTGAAATCTTGCAGTAGTTGTAGCTTCTTCAGTTTTTTGGTTGCTTGGGTTCTCCTTAGTCTGAACTTGGTCATTTCCTACTTCTTGATTGTCTTGATTGAGATCTGCATGATCTTGTTCTTGGTCAACAATGTAATTTGAGATACCCTTGATAAATGTATACTCCTTTTCTTTGCTAGCAACCTTCTTCCATAACCCTTCTAAGTCCAATGTTTTCTTTCTTTTCTCTTGATATACACTGGTCTTGTAAAATGAGTCATCAAAGTCTTCAGAATAAATCTTTAAAGACCTTATCAACTTTTCATGATCAAACAGCCATGCTGCACCATCAACTGTGTTGAACTGATTCTCATTAAAGATGATGTCAGATGATTCAATAACACTCAAATGGTCTTTCACATATACTCTGTAGGCTTTTAAGTGTGTAGAATATCCAACAAAGAAGCTATCCAAGGATTTAGTTTGAAACTTGTTCAAGTAATCCCTGGTGTTCAGAAGAAAACATTTGCATCCAAAGGGCTTGAAAAACTTGATATAAGGCTTTCTATTGTTGAAAATTTCATATGGTGTCTTGTTATGCCTTTTGTTAACACGTACCTTGTTCTAAACATAGCAGGTAGTATTGATGGCTTCAGCCCAAAATGTAACTGGTTGATTTGCATCTGCTATCATGGTTCTTGTAGCTTCAATAAGTGTTTTGTTTCTTCTTTCTACAACACCATTTTGTTCAGGAGTTCTAGGAGCTGAGAATTGCTGGAATATTCCTTTTTGTGTACAAAAATCTTCCATTACTCCATTTTTGAACTCTGTGCCATTGTCACTTCTCATCATTTTAACTTTCTTATTCAGTTTGTTCTCAATCATTGTTACACATCCCTTAATCAACTCTGCAGTCTCATCCTTTGTACTCGGGAAATAAACCCAAGTATATCTTGAATAATCATCAATGATCACAAGACAATATCTTTTCTTCCCTATACTTGGCACACTCACAGGACCAAAAAGATCCATGTGAAGTAACTCAAGTGCTTGATCAATTGAGTTGGTGAGCTTTGACTTATGAGTTGACTTGTGCTGTTTGCCCTTTTGACATGAACTGCAATGTTCTTCCAGTTTGAGCTCTCTTGTAGGTAAGCCAATGACATGTTCACCCTTAACAAGTTTGTTCATATTCTTCAGATTCACATGACATAGTTTCCTGTGCCACAATTTTGACTCAATTTCAGTGGCTTTTGAAACAAAACATGTACCACCCCTTGAAACAGCTTCCTTCATGTTGAGCTCATATAGGTTGTCATTTCTAGGTGCCATCATCATAATCATTTCAGGTGGGATTACAAATTCAGGTTTTAAGATGAAACAGTGTGAGTCATCAAAACCAACTTTGTATCCCTTATCACACATTTGTGATATGCTTAGCAAATTGTATTGTAAACCTTCAACATGAAACACATTGTCAAATGATACCTTTCCATTTGTCAAAAGTCCTTTACCAACAATCTTTCCTCCATTCTCATCACTTCCAAATGCCACAGGACCTTCAAACTTTTCTTCATAATTAACCAGTGACGGGCTTACGAGACTTATGATGAATGCGAAAGGGTTTTTCTTTTTCAAGTTTCATACGGAAGCTGGGATGATAAAGTTGATTGAAGATGGCCCTTGGATGATTAGGAATGTCCCTATTATTCTTCATATTTGGACTATGGAGTCAGACTTGGAGAAGGAGGATGTACGGTCTGTTCCGGTTTGGGTCAAATTACAGAACATTCCCCTGGGTGCTTTTACTGAGGAGGGCCTAAGTATGCTCGCATCAAGAATTGGGGATCCAATAAGTATGGATTCTTATACTGCCAATATGTGTAAGGAATCATGGGGAAGAAGTAGCTTTGCTAGGGTCCAGGTTGAGCTTCAGGCAAATCAAGATATTAAAAGGAAGCTTGTTGTTGCTGTTCCGGATACGTGGGGGGAGACAAATAAGATCTCGGAGATTAAGATTGAATATGATTGGGAGCCCCCCAGATGTTCTTTATGTGAGGTGTTTGGTCACTCAAACACCCAATGCCCGAAACATGTTCATGATAAAAAGTTAAATGAAGAGCCAACGAAAGTCACTAATGATGATGGTTTCCAGAGGGTGAAGGGAAAGAAAAAAGTTAATACTCAAGTCAAAAAACAGAATCTTGTCTATAGACCGGTCATTAAAGTGGCACAACCTATAAATAAACCACCCGTTCATGGACAAGACAATAACCATCATGTGGGTAAAACTACAACTTCTATGGCTGTGGGGGTCCAGTTAAAGGAAAAGCATGCTGTCCAAACCAGTAACCGGTTTGGTAATTTGGCGGACGAATCGGAAAGTGATGCAGATGATGATGATGTGGAGGAGCTGTTTACGGATGTGGCTAAAGCTATGAAACCGGATATTGGTTCTGAGGGTGCAAGCACACCCGGTGAATTGGGTGTTTAATGGGTACCATCGCCACTTGGAATATAAGAGGGTTGAACCGCCCTCTTAAACAAAAAGAGGTTCGTAAGGTAATACAAGATAATAATATTCAGGTATGTGCTATTCTTGAGTCTCACGTCAAATTAAACGCGGTTTTTGATGTTTGTAAGAAGATTTGTAAAAATTGGTATTGGACCAGCAATGGTAGTGTTTGTGATAAAGGTACTCGGATTATTGTGGGGTGGAATACGGATTTGGTTGATCTTATGGTTATTGATTATTCGAACCAGGTTCTTCACGTTCAGTTAAAGTTCAAGCTTGATAGCAAGGTGATGTATGGTTCTTTCGTGTATGCTGAGAATTGTTATTTGAAAAGAAGGGAGTTATGGCGAAATCTTCTTGTTCATAAACAATTCACTCATGGTAAACCTTGGGCTTTACTGGGAGATTTTAATTGTGCTCTTAATTTGGAAGACAGCTTGCATGGTTCTTCCAAAATCTCCACTGGAATGATTGATTTTCGTGATTGTGTTAAGAACATTGAAGTTGAGGATATTAATGGGGTCGGGCTCCAGTACACTTGGAGCAATAAACCGAAAACAGGTATGGGTCTTTTCAAAAAGCTTGATAGGGTGATGGGAAACTCTAAATTCATGGAGATCTTCAATGATTCCTCGGCGGTGTTCCTTCCGTACCGGATTTCAGACCATTCTCCATGTCTATTGAAACTCCCCTCGCTTAGTAAAGGTAAGCCTAAACCGTTTAAATTCCCTAATTTCTTGATTGGAAAACCGGGTTATAATGATATTATTGCTAACGGCTGGAATATTGAGGTTAACGGTTATCACATGTTACGCGTGGTAAAGAAGCTCCAAAACTTAAAACATCCTATCCGTTCCTTGCTGCACCGGCAAGGCAATCTCCATAAGAAAGTTAGTGATCTTAGAACCCTTCTGGATTCTTGTCAAACCCGTCTTGACATTGACCCTACTAGTTTGGAGTTGATTCGGGAGCAGAGTAGTTATCTTAAGGCTTATCATGAGGCGGCTAAAGATGAGGAAGATTTCCTTAAACAGAAGGCTAAAGTCGATTGGTTAAAGCTTGGTGACTCTAACACTGCATACTTTCACAATTCTTTGAAAATGCGAAACCATAGGAGTCGCATTGATATTATAAGTGATGCTCAGGGCCGTTTATTTGAGGGGTTGGATGTTCCTTCGGTGTTTGTTAATCATTTTATGAACATCTTTGGTTCTGATTTGCAACCATTGAGAAAACCGGATAATCAGATTTTTACTACTAAGCTCTCGGCCTCTCAGGCGGAGTTTATGGTTAGACCTATCTCCGATTTGGAAATCAAGGATGCGTTTTTCTCTATTGGGAATTCCAAAGCGCCGGGTCCTGATGGTTTTTCATCGGCCTTCTTCAAGAGTTCTTGGAATATTGTTGGGAAAGATGTTTGTTTGGCGGTTCATGAATTTTTCAGCAGAGGAAGTCTCCTTAAACAGGTAAACCACACTATTATTGCTCTGATTCCTAAAGTGACCAATATTGTGATTCCTAATGATTTTCGTCCCATCTCGTGCTGCAACACTTTATATAAATGCATTACCAAGATTATCTCGGTTCGTATGATGAAGGGGTTGGAGTCGTTAATTGATATCAATCAGTCTGCGTTTGTGCCTGGGCGTAGGATTTCTGATAATATCCTTTTGACCCAAGAGTTAATGCATAATTACCACACTAATACTGGTCCGCCTAGATGTGCTTTTAAAGTTGATATCCAAAAAGCGTATGATACGGTCAGTTGGGACTTCATCCGTGATATTCTTTTTGGGTATGGTTTCCACGATAAGATGATTCATTGGATAATGGAGTGCATAACCACTTCTTCTTTTTCGATAGCCGTTAATGGGAATTTACACGGGTTCTTTAGTGGTAAAAGAGGTCTGAGACAGGGTGATCCGATGTCCCCTTATATTTTCACGCTGATTATGCAAGCTCTCACGTTAATTTTGCATCGAAAGGTTCGTATTGAAGGCTTGTTCCGTTTTCATCGTTGTTGTGAAAAATTAAATATTATCAATATTTGCTTTGCGGATGATTTGTTCCTGTTTGCTCGAGGTGAGGTGAATTCTGCCAAAACTATTATGGGGGCTCTGAATGATTTCAAAGATATGTCCGGGCTTACTCCGAGTGTTCCGAAAAGTACCGCGTTTTTTTGTAATGTCCCGGACCGTGTTAAAAGTGGTATTTTGAATATTATGCCCTTCGTTGAAGGAAGGCTCCCGGTTAAATACTTGGGGGTTCCTCTTATTTCCACAAGGTTAAATTACCGGGATTGTAAGAGGTTGCTGGATTGTATGGATAGTCGGATTGGAGATTGGAAGAATAAAACTTTATCTTTTGCGGGTAAAATGCAGCTGGTCAGGTCTGTTCTTTCGTCTTTATATATTTATTGGTCTGCTGTGTTTTCTCTCCCTTCTAGACTTATTGCTGATCTTGAGAAACGGATTAAAAACTTCCTTTGGGATTATGGTCAAAGTAAGGGAAAGCATAAAGTCTCTTGGGATATTGTGTGTCGGCCGAAATGTGAAGGTGGTTTGGGTATCCGGCGTATCCGGGATGTCAATAACTCTCTTCTGGCTTATCATATTTGGAGCTTAATCAATGTGCGTAACTCGTTGTGGGTTAATTGGATTTATGAGTATAAAATGAAGGGCCGAAATTTTTGGAGCTTGCAGATTCCTAACTCGTGTACGTGGGGGTGGAGGAAAATCCTTCAGTTTCGTCCTCATATTAGACAGTTTATATGGCATGAAATTGGTAATGGGAGATCTACTTCAGTTTGGTATGATAATGGGATGATCATTGTCCTTTAATTGATTATATTAACCCAAGAGCTATTCATCGGGCTGGCTTGTCTTTAGAGACCTGTGTCAGTGATGTTGTTCATCATAATAACTGGGGTTGGCCGCCTGATTGGACTTTGAGGTATCCAATTCTTTCGAACTTAAAAGAAGTTAGCATTTGTCCGGATAAGAGGGACAAGATCGTGGTTTTGGATGAGAATGGGACTTCAATGAATTTCTCGACTTCTGGAATATGGCATCTTATTCGGAGACCGGCTGATAAGGTGTCTTGGGTGCATGTTGTCTGGTTCTCTCAATGTGTTCCAAAACACTCCTTTATGTTGTGGATTGTGCTTCATGATAGGTTGAGCACACAGAATCGTATTATGGGGTGGAAAATTGGTGGGTATCCAAATCATAACTCGTATTGCTGCCTTCTTTGTAATGGAGAGCCGGATTCTCGTAATCATCTCTTCTTTGAGTGTAAGTTCTCTTCTGAGGTTTGGAGTATTGTAAAAATGAAAGGGAAGTTTCAGGGGTATAGGAATGGTTGGGCGAATATTCTTCAATATGTGTCTCAATTTGGAATGTCCAACTCTATTGAAAATGTTGTTAATCGGCTGCTTTTTGGGGCTTCGGTTTACGGTATTTGGAAGGAGCGAAACAACCGGCTGTTCAAGAACTCTTTGAAGACTCCTAAGATTGTTGCGGACGAAATCATTAGGGGTACGCGCCTAAAGCTTATGACTCTAAAGTTCAAGAATTCTGAACGGGTTAATCAGGTTCTCGAGGATTGGCACTTTCCGCGGGGAGTTTCCCACCAAATTGATGATAATGGTTGATTTGTTTTTGTTTTGTTTATTTACTTGGTTCTTGTGTAAGCTTTAGCTGTGTTTACCAGTGTTTGGTGGTTTTGGTTTTGTTTACTCTTGTATGGCATGTCATACATGAGAACTAATATGGCACTCTGTCATATTACTTGTAATTTTTGGTTGTGTGGAATGCATTTTACCGTGTGAATCCCTTTACCCAAAAAAAACCAGTGACCTCCTGTCACAAGTCATGTGCCTAGAACATCCACTATCCATGTACCATATGTCATTCAGTGGAGTGGACTGTTCCTGCAGAAAAGAAAAAGTTTGATTAGTTTGGTGATGAAGTGCAAGTCATTTCAACTTGCAACTCATCAGTTTCAATTTCAGTGAATGCACTAGAAGTGAGTGTTGTTGGTTCAGGATCTTCATGAGTCAACTCAAGGTTGTCTGAGTTATCTGTTTCATATCCACACTCTCTTGGAGTTTTTACAAATGAGGTTGTGATTTGTGATTCTTCTGATGCATTGTCATGTTCTTGAATTACATAATCTTTCTTTTCTGAGTCTTCTCTTACATCAGCAATTCTTTCCACTTTAGTCTCATCCTTGGGTTTCCAAAGAAATCCTTCTGGTTCATGTCCATGTTTTAACAAGAACTTCTCATCACCTATCAGTTCTGTTGTTTTATTTCTTGAAAAGACACCTTTGTTAAAAGAGGATTTGCTGAGGAAAAGGCGATTTTGGGCGATCAAAGGAGATCTTGGCTGATCCCTTGGATCTTGGTGTTGCTTGGCCGATCTTGATCTTGATCTTGGCTGATTGTTCTTGGCCGATCTTAATCATGGCTGATCTTGGCTGTTTCTTGGTCGATTAGGGTTTGTCTTGATCGATCTTGGCTGATTAAGGTTTGTCTTGATCGATCCTAGGGGGATCTTGGCTAATCTTGGCCGATTCCTTGGGTCTTGGTCAATCTTGTTCTTTGTTCTTGTTATTGATCTATTTGCTTGGCCGATCTTGATCTTGATCTTGATTAGGGTTTTCTTGATCTTGATCCATCTTGATCTTGATTAGGAGTTGCTTGATCTTGATCCATCTTGGCCGATCTTGATTAGGGTTTTCTTGGTTGATCTTGTGCGTTTCTTTGGGAGATCATTGTTGATCTTGGCTGATCTTGATCTTTATTGGCAGATCTTGATTGATTCTTGGGGAGATCTTGGCTGATCTTGGTCAATCTTGATCTTTTTCTTGGTCGATCTTGATCTTTGGTTCTTGCTCTTGATCGTTTCGTTGGATCTTGGTGTTGCTTGGCCGATATTGATCTTGATCTTGGCTGATTGTGCTTGGCTGATCTTGATCTTGATCTTGATTGTTCTTGGCCGATCTTGATCTTGATCTTGGCTGATTGTTCTTGGCCGATCTTGATTGGGGTTTTCTTGGCTGGTTTTTGGTGTTGCTTGAATCTTGATCTAATCCGTGGTTCTGATTGCTTAGTAGGTTTGTGTTGATCACAGCTATCTGTGATAGTTTAGTTAGATTGATACAATCCTATTAACTGATTAAGGACCTCGTGGTTAATCAAGGTTAGGGTTCTTTCAGCTGTTCGTTGAGTGAGTGACCGATTAGGGTTTGTGAAGTGTTTTCGTTCTTGGGTTTGCATGGAGCAGAAGGGTGGTAATGGTTTTGTTGATCGTGTTAAGCAAGGGTTTTCAGCCAATCGGGTAACGAACATTGATGGGGTTCTCCCACGTAGGGGGGCTCTGAAATCTGGTTCGTCGGGAAACCCTAACGCTACGAGTTCGTTTGTTTCGTTTGCTGCAAACACTACATTCAATGCTCCTTTAAATGATGTAATAAACAAAGATGGTGGTTGTTCAGCCGTGGGGAAAAAAGATAGTGGTTGTTCGAATGATAACAAGGTTATTGGTTCAGATTCGTTAAATATTCAACAAGATGGAGGTTTTTCTGCCTTTGTCTCGGACAACAACAAGGCGTTTGGATCTGAATCATTTAATATTCAAAGGGATGTAGGGAAGGAGCAACATATGGAAAATTCGAAGCCTTCGTATATGAGTGTTGTCCAACTTGAAAACAAGACAACTAAGGTAACATTAAGAAAACTAAATGTGGAGTCTACAATGGAAGGAGTTGATGTGGTTATACCGGTTGAATCTGTCAAGAAAGTTAACGATAGGTTTAATAATACCTTGTTTGGTTATTTTCTGGGTAACAGACTTCCTTTTCCGGTTGTTGAGTATTTTGCTAAGAAAAATTGGAACAAATATGGGCTTACGAGACTTATGATGAATGCGAAAGGGTTTTTCTTTTTCAAGTTTCATACGGAAGCTGGGATGATGCAGCTGATTGAAGATGGTCCTTGGATGATTAGGAATGTCCCCATTATTCTTAATATTTGGACTTTGGAGTCAGATTTGGAAAAGGAGGATATACGGTCTGTTCCGGTTTGGGCCAGATTACATAATATTCCTCTGGGTGCATTTACTGAGGAGGGTCTAAGTATGCTCGCTTCAAGAATTGGGGATCCGATAAGTATGGATTCTTACACTGCCAATATGTTTAAGGAATCGTGGGGAAGAAGTAGTTTTGCTAGAGTTCAAGTTGAACTTCATGCAAACCAGGACATTAAGAGGAAGCTGGTTGTAGCTGTTCCAGATACGTTGGGGGAGACAAACAAGATATCGGAGATTAAGATTGAATATGATTGGGAGCCCCCCAGATGTTCCTTATGTGAAGTGTTTGGCCATTCAAACACTCAATGCCCGAAACAAGTTCAGGAGAAAATGTTAAATGAAGAACCAATGAAAGTCAATAATGATGATGGTTTCCAGAGGTGAAGGGAAAGAAAAAAGTTAATACGCAAGTCAAGAAACATAATCTTGTCTATCGACCGGTTACTAAACCTGCTGTGACACAGCCTGCAAATAAACCACCCTCTCAAAGACAAGACACTAATCATCCAGTGGGTAAACCTGCAGCTTCTAAGGCGGTAGGGGTTGAGTCAAAGGAAATGCATTCTGTCCAAACCCATAACCGGTTTGATAATTTGGTGGACGAACCAGAAAGTGATGAAGATGAGGATGATGTGGAGGAGCTGTTTACGGATGTGGCTAACAGTATGAAAGCGGATATTGGTTCTGAGAGTGCAAGCACACCCGGTGAATTGGGTGCTTAATGGGTACTATTGCTTCATGGAATATAAGAGGGTTGAACCGCCCTCTTAAACAAAAAGAGGTTCGTGAGGTAATCCAAGATAATAATATTCAGGTGTGTGCTATTCTTGAGTCTCACGTACAATTAAACGCGGTTTTTGATGTTTGTAAGAAGATTTGTAAAAATTGGGATTGGACCAGCAATGGTAGTGTTTGTGATAAAGGTACTCGGATTATTGTGGGGTGGAATACGGATTTGGTTGATCTTATGGTTATTGATTATTCGAACCAGGTTCTTCACGTTCAGTTAAAGTTTAAGCTGGATATCAAGGTGATGTATGGTTCTTTCGTGTATGCTGAGAATTGTTATTTGAAAAGAAGGGAGTTATGGCATAATCTTGCTGTTCATAAACAATTCACTCGTGGTAAACCGTGGGCTTTACTAGGAGATTTTAATTGTGCTCTTAATTTGGAAGACAGCTTACATGGTTCTTCCAAAATTTCCACTGGGATGCTTGATTTTCGTGATTGTGTTAAGAACATTGAAGTTGAGGATATAAATGGGGTCGGGCTCCAATTCACTTGGAGCAATAAACCGAAAACGGGTATGGGTCTTTTCAAAAAGCTTGATAGGGTGATGGGAAACTCTAAATTCATGGAGATTTTTAATGATTCTTCGGCGGTGTTCCTTCCGTACCGGATTTCAGACCACTCTCCATGTTTATTGAAATTCCCCTCTCTTATTAAAGGTAAGCCTAAACCGTTTAAATTCCCTAATTTTTTGATCGGAAAACCGGGTTATAATGATATTATTGCTAACGGCTGGAAAATTGAGGTGAATGGTTATCACATGTTTCGCGTGGTAAAGAAACTCCAAAACTTAAAACATCCAATCCGTTCTTTGCTGCACCGGCAAGGCAATCTCCACAAGAAAGTTAATGATCTGAGAACCCTTCTGGATGCTTGTCAAACCCGTCTTGACATTGACCCTACTAATTTGGAGTTGATTCGGGAGCAGAGTAGTTATCTTAAGGCTTATCATGAGGCGGCTAAAGACGAGGAAGAATTCCTTAAACAGAAGGCTAAAGTCGATTGGTTAAAGCTTGGTGACTCTAACACTGCGTACTTTCACAATTCTTTGAAAATGCGAAACCATAGAGGTCGTATTGATACTATAAGTGATGTTCAGGGCCGATTATTTGAGGGGTCGGATGTTCCTTCGGTGTTTGTTAATCATTTTATAAACATCTTTGGTTCAGATTTGCAACCATTGAGAAAACCGGATAATCAGATTTTTACTACTAAGCTTTCGGCCTCTCAGGCGGAGCTTATGGTTAGACCTATATCCGATTTGGAAATCAAGGATGCTTTTTTCTCGATTGGGAATTCCAAAGCGCCGGGGCCTGATGGTTTTTCCTCGGCTTTCTTCAAAAGTTCTTGGGATATTGTTGGGAAAGATGTTTGTTTGGCGGTTCATGAATTTTTCAGAAAAGGAAGTCTCCTTAAACAGGTTAACCACACTATTATTGCCCTTATTCCCAAAGTGACCACCATTTTGACTCCTAATGATTTTCGTCCCATCTCGTGCTGTAACACTTTATATAAATGCATTACCAAGATTATCTCGGTTCGTATGATAAAGGGTTTGGAGTCGTTAATTGATATCAATCAGTCTGCGTTTGTTCCTGGGCGTAGGATTTCTGATAACATTCTTTTGACCCAAGAATTAATGCATAATTATCACACTAATAATGGTCCGCCTAGATGTGCTTTTAAAGTTGATATCCAGAAAGCTTATGATACGGTCAGTTGGGACTTCATTCGTGATATTCTTTTTGGGTATGGTTTCCACGACAGGATGATTCGTTGGATAATGGAGTGCATAACCACTTCTTCCTTTTCGATATCCGTTAATGGGAACTTACACGGGTTCTTTAGTGGTAAAAGAGGTCTGAGACAGGGTGATCCGATGTCCCCTTATATTTTCACGCTGGTTATGCAAGCTCTCACGTTAATTCTGCATCGAAAGGTTCGTATTGAACGATCGTTCCGTTTTCATCGTCATTGTGAAAAATTAAATATTATCAATATTTGCTTTGCGGATGATTTGTTCCTGTTTGCTCGAGGTGATGTGAATTCTGCTAAAACTATTATGGGGGCTCTGAATGATTTCAAAGATATGTCCGGGCTTGCTCCGAGTGTTCCGAAAAGTACCGCGTTTTTCTGTAATGTCCCGGACCGCGTTAAAAGTGGTATTCTGAATATTATGCCCTTCGTTGAAGGAAGGCTCCCGGTTAAATACTTGGGAGTTCCTCTTATTTCTACGAGGTTAAATTACCGTGATTGTAAGAGGTTGCTGGATTGTATGGATAGTCGGATTGGAGATTGGAAGAATAAAACTTTATCTTTTGCGGGTAAACTTCAGCTGGTCAAGTCTGTTCTGTCGTCCTTATATATTTATTGGTCTGCTGTGTTTTCACTCCCTTCTAGACTTATTGCTGATCTTGAGAAACGGATTAAAAATTTCCTTTGGGACTATGGTCACAATAAGGGAAAGCATAAAGTCTCTTGGGATATTGTGTGTCAGCCGAAATGTGAAGGTGGTTTGGGTATCCGGCGTATCCGGGATGTCAATAACTCTCTTCTGGTTTATCATATTTGGAGTTTAATCAATGGTCGTAATTCGTTGTGGGTTAAATGGATTCATGAGTATAAAATGAAGGGGCGAAATTTTTGGAGCTTGCAGATTCCTAACTAGTGTACTTGGGGGTGGAGGAAAATTCTTCAGTTTCGTCCTCGTATTAGACAGTTTATTTGGCATGAAATTGGTAATGGGAGATCTACTTCAGTTTGGTATGATAAATGGGATGATCTTTGTCCTTTAAGTGATTATATTAACCCGAGAGCTATACATCGGGCTGGCTTGTCTTTAGAGACCTGTGTCAATGATGTTGTTCATCATAATAACTGGGGTTGGCCGCCTGATTGGATTTTGAGATATCCAATTCTTTCGAACTTAAAAGAGGTCAGTATTTGTCCGGATAAGAGGGACAAGATCGTGGTAATGGATGAGAATGGGACTTCAATGAATTTCTCGGCTTCAGGAATATGGCATCTTCTTCGGAGACCGGCTGATAAGGTGTCTTGGGTGCATGTTGTTTGGTTCTCTCAATGTGTTCCAAAACACTCCTTTATGTTGTGGACTGTGCTTCATGATAGGTTGAGCACGCAGAATCGTATTATGGGGTGGAAAATTGGTGGGTATCCAAATCATAACTTGTATTGCTGCCTTCTTTGTAATGGAGAGCCGGATTCTCGTAATCATCTCTTCTTCGAGTGTAAGTTCTCTTCTGAGGTTTGGAGTATTGTAAAAATGAAAGGGAAGTTTCAGGGGTGCAGGAATGGTTGGGCGAATATTCTTCAATATGTGTCTCAATTTGGAATGTCCAACTCTATTGATAATGTTGTTAATCGGCTGTTATTTGGGGCTTCGGTTTACGTTATTTGGAAGGAGCGAAAAACCGGTTTTTCAAGAACTCTTTGAAGACTCCTAAGATTGTTGCGGACGAAATCATTAGGGGTACGCGCCTAAAGCTTATGACTCTAAAGTTCAAGAATTCGGATCGGGTTAATCGGGTTCTCGAGGATTGGCACTTTCCGCGGGGATTTTCCCACCAAATTGATGATAATGGTTGATTTGTTTTTGTTTTGTTTATTTACTTGGTTCTTGTGTAAGCTTTAGCTGTGTTTACCAGTGTTTGGTGGTTTTGGTTTTGTTTACTCTTGTATGGCATGTCATACATGAGAACTAATATGGCACTCTGTCATATTACTTGTTCTTTTTTGGTTGTGTGGAATGCATTTAACCGGGTGAATCCCTTTACCCAAAAAAAAAAGACACCTTTGTTTCTTGTCTTTCTGCTGGTAGGTGAACCTTGAGAATTATCAGACTTTATTGATTGTGTATCTTGTTTGGAACTGATTCTCAAAGGTTGAAAGTTCTTCTTGACAGCTTTCTCATGTTTCTTAGGAGACATACTTCTTCTTACTGATTTAGCCACTTGTTTCTTTGATTTGACTTCAGTTTTCTTCTCACTTCTTGTCTCTTCAGCTGATTTCAACTCATCTTTCTTTGTGGTTTCATTTTCACAAACCTTTCCTTTTCCCAGGTATGCTTCATACTTTTGTTTGTATTGAACAAAGTCTTGGGACATGAAAGGGTTTGAATTTGAATCTTTCATTACATGAATCTGTGTGGTGACCATATTCATCACATTTTTTGCACCAAACCTTTCCTTTGAATATCTCATGTTCTTTTGGTTTCTTGAATCTTTCACTTGGTTTAGGTGACTTGACTCCTAGAGTCTTTTGAGTCTTCAAACTATCAAAATCAATAGAGAATGGTACAAATTCTTCAATTTTGATGTCTTGTCTTTCAACTTTGCTTTTAACAAAAAATTTTCTCCATAATCATAGGTTCCTCATCACTGCTTTCTTTGTATCTAGACTGCCTCTTTTCATATTCTTCCAATGTTTCCACTTCTCCAATATCTAGTACTTCATGACTAGAAAAGACTGGATAAACAGGGATAAAGTTCTTAATTTCAACAGTTTCAGTTACTTTCTTCTTGTTGTTTTGCTTTATCCTTTCCAACACAGCCTTGCTTGGAGGCCTTACTGCATTGTAGCTTACCTTCTTCTTTTCATATCTGTCATAAGAAACATGCTCTCTTCTTATTTTCCCATTCTTTTTCTTCATTCTAGGTGTGACAGGTGGATACAAAGGAAGTTTGTCAATAGATTCTGGTTTCTTGTATCTTCTTCCTCTTTCAGCTTCCTTGATCTGTTCATCTGTGATGTGATCACTCAAATCACTCAAATCATCTTGATTAAGATCATTAGAATTAAAGTTATCCTCAGAGACTTGTACTCCAATTGATTTCTCTTCTTTCAATTCTTCTTTCACAACAAATTCACCTTCTTCATTCACCTCAACATTTTTGTACAAATCAACAAATTCTCTTTTATCATCAAACACTTCTTTGAATTGTTGCAGATAGGCATCTCTCTTCTCTTTGTCAACTTTGGGCATAAAATTGTTGTTGAATGGAGGTGGAACTGCTTTGTATTTGTCTTCTTCTTTTACTTGATTCAGAATTCCACAAATATTTCCAGTGGAGATCAAATTCTTTAAGAATTCATTTTCAACTTGCAGTTTTGTATTCTACACCTTTTCTTCAACTAACATTTTCTTTAATCCATTTATCTCAGTGATGTATGTGGTTTGAGTTCTGTAACTGATCATGCAATCATCTTCCAAGCTTTTAGTCTTTTTTTCACTGATTAGTTCACTAGACTCATACCCATTGATGATACTTTGTTTCCTAAAACACTCACTTTCCAGCTTGCCTACTTTTGTTTTCAAATCATTGATAATTTCATTTAAGTCAGCAGTAGGAGCAGAGTGTACCTGAGATGATGATCCAACTTCTTTCTCAATCAATGCCATAAATGCCACATTTGCCCTCTTGATGTCATCTGCAATGTCTTCTTCATGATTGCTCCAATCAAAATTTCCTTCATGTTGTGCAGTCACTGCCACATTTCCTTGATTTCTGGGTTGATTTTGGTTGGTTGGGACAGAGTTGTTTTGAACAGTTTGAAGGTTTTGATTGTTGTTCCTTTGAAAACCTTGATTCTGTTGCATAACTTGTTGATTATTGTTCGTTGGAGGCTGTTGGAAGTTGTTAACGTTTGGTTATAATTGTTGGAGTTGTTGAAGTTGGGGTTATAATTGTTGGAGTTGTTGTTATTGAAGTTGTTCCTTGGCTGAGTCTGTTGAAACTGATGCTGCTGGTTTCTTGGTTGGTTTTGAAATTGGTTCACTTGATAGTTCCTTGGCATGTTGCATTCTCTAACAAAGTGACCTGGCTGTTGGCAGTTGTAACAGATGGCCCTTGACTTGTCAAATGGCCCTGATAGAAGAGTGCCAACATGGCAGCTTGCCATTTCAAATCCGTGTCCTCCAAATCATTAGCATCTATCTGCTCTAGATCATCTTGTACAATGCTTGTATGAACCATGTTCTTTGCAACAAAAGCATTATAAGACTCAGTGAACATTGTGAGCAAACCATGATAATCTGATCCATGACTTCCATTACTACCAACAAAAGGTGCATGTCCACTAGCCATTGAGGCTGAATCATTGTCTTCCAAGAGTTGGACATTAAACCTCTGCTGGTTTTGTGAGTTGCTTGAACTACCACCAACAAAAGCCTTAGGTGTATCAACACCATGCTCATTTGGTTCTTCAATGATGGGAATCTGTTGTTGGTTTTTGGTTGACAAGTTCCCCATAGGTGCAATGAGAGCATTGGTTACTTGAAAACGTGGCTTCTCTTCTTTGATCATTTCTATTTCTGCAGCCTGAAGAAAGCATACCACATCATCCACCTTCAAATCATTGAAATTGGGTTTTTGAAGGACGAATTTGCAGGCAGTGTACCATTCCTTAGGCATTGAGTTGAGCAGCTTAGTATTCAGGTCAAAATCAGTCATGACATAATCAGTTTTCCTCAACTCATTCACAATACCTAGAAATCGTTCTAGAATTGATTTCAATCTTTCTCCCTCCTTATACTTGAACATTTCCAACTGTTGCATCAATCTTTGCTTCTTTATGTTCTTCAGCTCAGTATTCCCCTTATACATCTCAAGGATGGCATCATACATTGCCTTGGCAGTTGTATGATGTGCCACCTTGGTTAAAATATCCCAAGACAGTCCTAGCTTAATCATAGCTAAGGCCCTGTCATCAATCTTTCTCAATCTTTCACGCACAGCAACAGTTGCATTTGCATTTGCACCTTCATTGTTGTCCCGTGGTCCATTCTTGATTGAACTCCACATATCCACATCATTATAGCATACGGCTGCTTCAAAGAGTACTTTCCACTTGGTAAAGTTTTCCCGTCTATACAATCTTAGAATCTTGTTAGTAGACACTTCTTGTTCCTTATATCCAGACATTTTTGAAAGAATCAAAACCAGTTTCTTTGTTTAAACAGAGTTTCAAAATAATCAGATCTGAAAACAGGTTGTTCAGATCTGATGTGTCTGATATGATTAGAGCAAGATTTATAAATAAAGATTAAAGCTTTAATTGAAATAAGGAAGAGAAAACACCAATAGATTGTAGATCTGGAAGAAAAATGAAGAACAGAGATGCTGACGTCACTTTTCAATAGAACAGTTGTCTTCTTACGTCATCTTTCTTCAAATCTTCAATCAGCAACAAGAATCTTACTAAAATAGCAGCAACAAGCTCTGATACCACTTGTCAGGTCCCCGATTTCAGCTGGATCTTACTCAAATCATGTCACAACTCACACAAATAGATGTGTCGACAAGGGAGTTAATGACGGGTTGCTATATTTAGAAAGATTACTGTTTATTAAAGGCGGAATCAATAATAAACAGGGTAGTCGCTATCAATAATCAAAGGTAACTAACACACACAAGATTCACTCAAAATATTTCCATTCATACAAAGTTAATCATACAAAAGGATAATCGATTTAGGGTTTCTTGATGGGAAAGTTTGTCCGTACTATTCTAAGACAACCGTCACACTCAAATATTCCTTTTGAATTCAATGAGTCTGTCTGCCTTTTTCCGTGTCCTTAAGGTGTGACCTAATTATTCCTTTTATAGGCCTGACACCTCACGACAGCTGTCATTCCTTCTAGAAACCCTAAATGCAAAAATATATTCAAATTACATATTCAGAAAAAATCTTAAGTGTAAAACAAGTCTTCCGGGTAGGCTTTGCATCAATTCTGTCTTTCCGAGTATGTTGTGTGCTCTGTCATCCTTCAGAACTTGGTAACATAGAAGTGTGCCTGGGATCAGTTTTCAGGTAGACTTTACTTGAAGAGTATTTTACCAAGTAAAATACTCACCAGGTAGACTTCAATCTTCTTGACTTTGCCAGACTTTGCCCGACAAACCCTTACGAGCAACCTTGTTCTTCAATGGTCCCTTCAACCCATTGCTAGAGAATAGCTTATTAGCAAAGTGTGCTTGGTAGCACTGTTCCTTGCTTGAGTTGAACCTTGCCCAATGTTACTTAGAGATATTCCATTAAAATATCAAGCCTACTTGGACCACTGTATTATTAAAGAATACCTTGCCCGGTCTTCTAATTACTTGGCTTCATGAGCTTGGTTAGCCAAAAGCTTACTCGGGAGTGAACCTTACTTGGCTATGAAGAACAGACTTGCTTGATAAAGTGATCATTGCCCGGACTTGCATAAACTAGTGAACCTTGCCCGATAATACACTAATTTGCAAACCCTGTCCGAATATCCACTAATGAAGACTTCAAGAAGGTAACCTTGCCCGATAGGCAAAATATCATACCCGGCTAAGTAAAAGCTTGCTCGGAAGTCCAAGGTGTGCCCGGTTCCATACTTAGTCATTTCTGAGGAGGTTGAGAAGATTTCAATCTTCAATCTGACGAGTTTTTGGTCAAATCTTGACTCAATAGAAAATTGAGAACTTTGAGAACCATTTTGGACCACTAAAAAAACCTCTAAAGATATTTAAAAAATATCATAAAACAAAAAGTAACAAAAATTTTTAAAAAGTAAAAACACTAAAATTCTTATATTTCATTCCGGTTTCATAAAAAAAATTAAAAAAATTAAAAATACAAATAAAAAAACTTCGTATTATACACATGTGTATAATTTCATTTAATCTCTAGTTACGTAATGTACACATATGTATATTATCATATACCTTAACTTGTACATATGTGTATAAAAAACATGTATAAAATTTAAAAAATAAGTATTATACATATGTGTATAATTTTGTTAAACCAATATTTTTAAAATTTTTTTTTTAAAACAGGGATGAAAATAAAATTTTTTGATTTTTTTTACTTTTTTTATTTTTGGGTTTTTATTATTATTATTATTATTATTATTATTATTATTATTATTATTATTATTATTATTAAAAAGAGTGTTTTTTGGTCTAAAATGGTTCTCAAACTTCTTAACTTCTTAATCATATATATATATATATATGATTCAATTACAAAGGTTTTTAGGAAGTTTGAATTATATTGCTCCATATTATCAAGACCTGACAAAGGATTCGTCAATATTATATGATAGATTAAAGAAAAATCCTAAGCTATGGAGTGAGAATCATACAAAAGCGGTGGTAAAAATAAAATAAAAAGTCTCTAAGCTCCCATGCTTAACCATTGCTAATCTAAGTTGGGATAAGATGGTAGAGACAGATGCTTCAAATATAGGTTTTGGAGGGTTACTAAAACAAATCTCTCCTCAAACTAAACAAGAATATCTTGTTAGATTTTATTCAGGAAAATGATCTGACAGTCAAAAAAATTATGCTACTATAGCTAAAGAAATGTTGACAATTCTAAAATGTATTTTAAAATTTCAAGATGACTTATATAACCAAAAGTTTAAAATAAAAACTGACTGTCTGCGATGAATTAAAAATAATAATACCCAACGCACTGCGATCACGAAGCGATACGAATTTGATCAGTTTCAATTATGTTAATTATGGTACTGAAATTAAATAAAAAAAACAGACAAAACCAAAATAAAAATGATAGTATGAAGTAACTAACATGAGATTCGAACATGAATATTAAGAAACCCACACTACCACACATATTAACATTTTGCCATCACAGATATCTGTAACTTTGGTTAGTGGATGGAAATTGTTACATTTAAGGCCAGGGTAATTATCACATACAAAGTCTGTGGCACCGACATAATAATAATAATAATAATAATAATAATAATAATAATAATAATAATAATAATAATATAAATTAAAGGTTATGGTGGAGAAAAAAAATACAGAGGCTCCAAGAAAGAGAACCCACGAGAGAAGGAAGAAAGACAACACCTGTGTATATATATGGAGACCTTGTTGTTCATCATATTGTTATTGAATCTGTTCAGCACAAAAGGAGATAGCTGGACCTCTCAAAATTCATTAAAGATGAAAATGAAAAAGATGAAGAAGATAAAGTTAGAAAAAATAATATATGAACTGACCAGACAACAAACATTAAAAACCGTTTTGATAGACTGTTTATTTAAAAGTGATTTTAGTTAAAAATACGGTCGGAAACCACGAGATTTTTGAAAATCTCGTCGGTTTTGTCAGATGCTTTCCACTTGTCAAAATTTGATTGGTTTAAAAATCTCGTCGTTTATTTTACCAAAGCGTCTCTTGAGTACATATTTGGGTTAGTTTGAGAATATGAACATAATTAGGATTTTTTTTTTCTATCTTCTTTCTGTTATGAATTATTATTATTATGGTTATCAACACTTAAAATAGATTTGGTTTCTTCTCCAAGTTTTCCCATCTCTATATAATATTCTTGTATCTCATTGTATTATATGCATCATATTAATGAAATCTCCATTTTTCTCCCTACATCTCTTTCTCACATGTTTGGCTATTAGGCTTGTTTCACAACACATTATCAGCACGACTTGCTTTGGAGTTGGATCGTATCATCATCAAGTAAGTCAGTCTTGTATTATCATTGTTCTTTATTCTCTAAAACATAAACCATATTATAATTTACAATCCTAGGTTGCTTCAGAGATTTGTTTTGTTCTTTTCTATAATCTCTCAAAACAATCCCTCTTGAAATTCATACAGGCTTGGGTTGAACGAGACTTATATTTATTTTTTCAATACGATAAAATCATGTATTGTTTTAAAAATCAGACTGTTTAATCTATTTTCATTTTTTTAAGAATAAATTCACATAGAAAACAAATAACATAAATCTTTTACAATAAATTACTTCCGGAATGAAAAGATATATCAAATACAATAGATTGTTTGAAATCAATTTATTTTTGTCTCTGATATTTTATTCAAGTCAAAGTCGATTACAAGTTTTTTTTTCTATAATTAATATGATCTTTATAGTAATGATAATATATTATAAATATTGTATAGTTATATGTTTTGTATGGATTAAAACTAGTTGGTGACTAATGATTTGTTGAATCACGCTATAAACTGATATTTAATTTACCAGAATTATAATTTTTGAAAATATATATGACAACATTGTTACTTACGCAAATTTGTTTACAATTTAGTTTTTTTTTTCTTTTTCTTTGCTTCTTTTATCAATCCACGGTTAAGAAAAATTTTGGTTTGCTATAGTTAATGTATCTTAGAAATATTATTTTATTATAATTTTAATTCAAGAGAGAATGATTTCAAAATTGCAACATGAAATTCTTTTATTGTTATGCTTATCTCTAGATATTATGGTATTCAAAAGAAACACTTGTATTTTTTGTCTACTAATTTTTATATTTAGCATATAATTCTTTAGCCAAGTAATATATTACGTGCATTTTATTTTAAGTAAGTTAAAGGAGATTTTGATGCTTTAATATAATTCTGTATTTTTGAATATTAACCAAATCAAATTTCCCGACAAAAATTAATAAAGAATATTGTGTTACACATATATTGTTAATATTAATACTATAAAGAATGTTGTGTGACACATTAATTTTGTAATAATTTGAATTGTTTTGTGAATACCATGTGTATTTAAATTCCTTCCTAAATAGCCATATTTGTTGCAGTTAAAGTATCTCTAACTCTGTAAGTTTCAATGCTATTTAACTAAATTCATTATCTTTAACAAGAATTTGTAAGATGTTTAGCAAGTAATGGTAAATATCTATTAATTGATGTTAGATTTTAATAAATTATAAAATCAAAGTCACTGATCCCTTTTAGTATTTGGTAAATACACAAACCATGTTGTATTTTGAGATGACTCTTGATATATGTCGTTTGTTCATATCTTTTCATTGTATAATTTTGAGATGATTTTTGACCTTAATATACAAATCTTCATTGATACAGTAATTATTATAGACTAGTTTTTTTTTATACATAGAGTTTTGATATAACTAGCTTGATAACTTTTTGACAGCATGTATAGTTTAGTATCACTTGATGTATACATTGTATTCTATATGCTAAGATTTATTTATAAGTATTCGTTGGTATGACACTCGAAGTGTCATACTCCCTAATCTCATTATTTATTAAAGGTCACAAAATTCAAGACCATAAAATCTTACACTCGAAGTGTCATGTAATTACTTCTCTGTTGATATTATATCATGTAATTACTTCTCTATTGATATTATATGAAGACAAGATTACTTATAAGGAGAGACTAGGTAAGACAATTTTCATTTGTCAAACCTCAAATATGCTCCTGAAGTAGCAAATCATTAAAACACATGAAAAGTTTGAAGTGATTTTTTTATTCACATCCGAGAAAATTATGAATAAACCATGAAAACGGTTTGGTTTTATATAATTCCCTGAAGTGAATGCGACTATGATTGATCGTTGCGATCATGGACATTGAAAAAACTGTAACGATGATTATATTAATAATGAGATCGATTCATAATTATAATTATGGTCAGGCTAATAATGAGATCGACCACCACAAGTGACAAAAGGATTGATCATATATGATAACAAAATGTGAAAATACAAAAGTGAAATCACATGATTGCTTGAAACGATAATACAATGTTCTCCCCTATTTACAGTTTTGCATTAAAGCAGCATAATACATATACGATCATAAACCTAAAGTTTATGGATCATGATTATATAATGGCATGACCGGTTAGGCCACACCGAGTCAATGATGTGAAATTTATTGAAGAACCAAATGATTCTTCATATAATATACATGTAATATTGCTCTCGAGTGGAATTATTTATTTACCAACTGAATGATGGTGTGAATCCCTAAATTATATGGAATTGAGAAAATGATACACATATCCTAACATGATACCATTTAGTGTTTTGAAAATCGATGCATCGTCTAAATGGTTATCAAGATCACAACTTCATGTGTTGCATGATCTATGGCTTAGCTAATAAGATAACAAGCATATTATTCCAGATTGGTATATTTACATTCGGTTATAATAATTTGATTCCCAAGTTAATAATGATCATTGGAATAAGTGCTGAACATCATAACAGATTATGTTCTTACATAAACTGTTTTGTTAAAGATAATTGCTCGACGTCTATAATTTGTTGCAAAGACAATATCACAAGAACAAAGGTTCATGTTTGTATTTGAGTACATATGATTTTACATGTCTTTAAACTAATTCACATCAAGCCAACAAGTTAAGATATTTCCTCCCCATTGCAATTGGTTTTTTTTTCAGTAACCAAATATTTCTCATCTAATATTTCATATGTGTTATATATTGAAATTAATCCACCACAAGGCACAATGATGAAGTCAAAAAGGAAGTTGGGAATTTATGTCGGTATCAAATAGTATATATGATGTAATACTTAGAGCCATTAATGTGACATTTGATTATGGCTCATTGGTCTTCACTTTAGTGAATCGGTGTTCCCAACATCAGGGGGAGAAATAAGGCAGTTGGAAAATGAATTTAGTTGGAATGAATTATCATTGATTCTCAAACTAAGTTATATAAACTAAAAATTCAAAGGATAATTCATGTATACAACTTAACGAATCAATTACCAGACAATTCACTAACCAAAATAGAGTGTCTATCTAAGACACATATACCAACTGCTAATGCTCCAATTAAAGTTGTCTAAGAAGGACAAAGGCATATTGATAATGAGTCTAATACACGCGTGTAACATGGTAGACCAATCGATTCCAAAGGTAAAATTTCCTCGAAAATTGGAGCAAGTAATAAAGATGGTCAAGTCGAGGTAGAATAAAAAGGTCTCTTGAAAGAGATTAGACATGATGGTTCTTGAAGAACCTTAGGTACCTGAAAACAAAGAGCTCTCAATAAATTATATTGTATCATGTCTACACAGATATATGGAATCAAAATAAAGTTTACGTCGCAATACTTTTATATAAATGATGATGATGATGAGGATCAAGATTATAAATCTGCCTATGAAAAATGATTGGCCAAAGTGGAAAGACGCAAACAAGGTAGAGTTGAATTCTCTAAATAACAGAAAGTTTGTTGGGCCAGCAGTCCGTACAACTAAAGTTGTAAATTGTGTTAGATACAAACAGGTCTTGTATATGAGTTATAGAAATTCGTCAAGTGATATAAGGCAAAACTGATGGCACAAGGATTTTGCAAAGACTCATGATTAAATATGAGGAGACATATTCTCCAATGGTGGAAGCAATGATTTTCCGATAACTATACAGTCTGGTAATATAAAGAGAGAATTCATATGTGTCCAATAAATATTGTTATTCTGTTGATATTGAGAGTTTACAAGAAAATCTCCGAAGGATTTGAATTATCAAATCATGTAAATAATTTCTCGAGAACACAATGATTGTTGTGTATAGAGTCATATTTGAATACGTTATAAATATTGAATATGTTGAACATAAACAAAACTCCTGAAGAGTTTTCAAAGGTAGTTGAATTCTAGAAAGGTTAATTGATACATCTTAAGGATGTAATTCTTATGTTTCAGTAAGCATACATATAGAAGATAATGTACTTGATGAGTACAATATCTCAATAAACATATATATGGTACAATATGGATTTTTGATATATGATACAAAAACTGATGTGTTAAATGAGCAAGTTTATGGAGCAGAAATCCTGAAAAAGTGAACGCACATGCATAATTTGTCAAAATGAAAAGAAATCCACGATGGATTGAAAAATATATGGAGTTATGCTTATTACGTATGTACTAATATAGTTGGATTGAACATGGTACAATCAAGAAATATTTTGATAAGAAGGGAGATAAGTTAGATGTAATTAGTTATACTTTTTATCAAAATTTCACTCTTAAAAGGTCATTATAATCACAGTTTACAATGATGTACATATCACCAAGAGAAACTTATGAGCTTTTAATGAGAAAATTTTTTTTGAAAGACCTTGACATTGTGTGATTATTGTTCGACTTATAGTTCGAGTAGATGTGTAATTATATGCTTATAAATCCATCAAAGTGCATCTAAAAAATGTTAAGACATTTTACCATGGACAAGTTTAATCATATCTAGCATGTTAGAGGATGTCTAACAATGAATCTATATCATTATCTATCTGAATATGAATATTATTGATTCGGAAATACCATAAGTAAATGCATATATGCATTATGTCGTATTGTTAGCTATATATTATTATTATTATTACTATTTTCTTAATGTATTTATATATATTTATCGGCATGTGTCCTTCTAGGAGATATCAGAATGGGTTAAAACATATATTTCAGGTATGAAAGATATGTGTTTATATTTTACTAACCCATCAAAACAAGTTTGGTGAAATATATGTGTTTATATTTTACTAACCCATCAAAACAAGTTTGGTTAGTCTTGTTGATGCAGAGAAACATAACAGGATCATAGTGTTTACCAGATGAAACAATAGAAGTTTTCACGTGAAAATAATACAACATTATTCAACTTGAGGATTCAAATGTCAAGGGACGAAGACGCAAATGACTGACTACAAAATTTTTGGGCAACTTTCATAGAAGATCGATATTTACTATTTTAACGGATATATAAATCAGGGGGAGACAATACGCGCTGCAATCTTTTTCCCTTAGCTATGGTTTTGTCCCACTGGGTTTTCCTAACAAGGTTTTTAATGAGGCAGCATCTCCAAGCGTATTAAGTTGATAACCAATTAAGTTGATAACCAAGGGGGAGT
Source organism: Bidens hawaiensis (assembly GCF_021521415.1). Classification (NCBI taxonomy): domain Eukaryota; kingdom Viridiplantae; phylum Streptophyta; class Magnoliopsida; order Asterales; family Asteraceae; genus Bidens; species Bidens hawaiensis. The sequence goes on from NW_027505569.1 coordinate 161,891, forward strand.
GTTATGAATTATTATTATTATGGTTATCAACACCTAAAATAGATTTGACTTCTTCTCCAAGTTTTCCCATCTCTATATAATATTCTTGTATCTCATTGTATTATATACACCGTATTAATGAAATCTTCATCTTTCTCCCTACATCTCTTTCTCATATGTTTGGCTATTAGGCTTGTTTCACAACACTTTCGCTTATTTTGGAAATTTTTCCTAAAAAATAACAATAATAACACGCCGTACTACAAGTGATGTAGAAAGAAAGATCTCAGAAACTAGTTTTTAAAAAATAAACCCTACACACACTCATTTACTTGTCTGTCTGTGTTTCATCTAATCTAACGGTGCACTTGTTCTACGCATCACAACAGATCTATCGATCGATCTGCTGCAAACAAACAAACAAACAAACTTGGATAATTAAAGGTGCAACTAATATTACTATTAGTTAGTTTTATCGCTTATCCTTAACATTAGTTATCAGTCAGTCAGTCAGTCAGTCAGTTATAGATCAGAATTTCTAGGGTTTCATTACTACGATGCTTATTCATTTACTTGAATCTAGATCTAAGTGTTTGAATCAGACACTTGTAGTAGTATTGGCCAATTTCTGTCCTGTTATATTCATTCACCTGTAAGGGCCAAATGATTTATTATTTAGTTTTTGGACTATTGGTTTACCAGCTATATCGTGTGATGTGTGCATTTTAAAACCAATCTCTTATGTATGATGTCGCCATATCAAAGAAAATCACCTTATTTAGAGTAATGATGTTAAAGAGCTAGCTTATGCTTATCATAATCTGACACCCTAGGCTGACTGACAAGTGAAATCTCTCGTCAGGATTCTTTATTCAAATACTTTTATGATCCAAACGGTTGAGTACACTGCCACTGTCATTTCTCGACAGTGAGCTTATAGTCACACCCTTATCGACTATAGATATTTCCTTACATTATGCCTTGAATTTAATCTTGAATTATACTTATTATGTATGCGCTTTATCTATCCTAAGAGAATTTTCCCACCCTTGGTTACTTGTACTATATTGGCAATACATGTGCAGTGTGCTTCAGATGCTGTCACTTTTAGGTCTCACTGAACATCCGCCCGCTTAGATTAGCATTTTAGCTGCAACATTGATATTGATATTTAAGTGAATGACAAGGTTATGAGTCTTTTAGCTGGTCTGCTCAATTTCATTATTTGTTACGTCATAAAGTAGTATTTATGATATACAGGTACAGGTCTAGCTATGCAAGGCTTGTTTACATTTGTTCTAAATTTACTGGTTTTCGGCTTTGTTATTTGCAGGGTTATCTTTTACATTATCACAAAGATAATGTTAGTGATATACAAGTACAAATCTAGCTATACTGGTCAGGAGAAACCAACTATTTTATATTAGGTTGGGGAGAGAATCTCATTGTATAATTGAGATCTTGGAACTGATTACAATTTGTAAAGTAAACTGTCAGAGAAATGATTAACAAGTCACTTTTCCTGACTTACCTGTACCTGTTAATCTACATTTTGCTGTCATCTGGGGTGATTTTGTACAATAAGGTAACTACTATGCACGATATGTCTCAGTATTTTGTATCTTACTATACATTTCAAAAGGAGTTTCATCATACAGACTACTTTTTTTTTTTTAATTTGCAGTGGGTTCTCTCTAAAACATACTTCAATTTTCCATTTCCTATCACACTTACCATGATACACATGGGCTTTTCTGGAGCTGTAGCATTCCTTCTTGTTCGTGTTTTCAATGTATCCCATATCGTTCTTTGTTAAAGTTTTTCTATTTGACATTCTTCAGATTTTCTTAATGTTGTGCATTTTTCAAGTTTTAAATATTCCCTATGACGCTGCAGGTTGTTGCTCCTGTTAAAATGACGTTTGAAATGTAAGATATCTAACTGAAATTATATAATCATTTCACTTATATTCTTCCACTAAATTTTCTTTTTTTTTTTAATGGTTATTGTTAGATATGCAACATGTGTAATTCCCATCAGCGCCTTTTTTGCATCAAGCCTCTGGTATTTAACTAAAAACATCTATTTTAGAATATGTCGGTGGCTATATTTTTTTACACAAAGTGAGTCGGCATGATTGCAGGTTTGGCAACACTGCTTACTTGCATATATCAGTGGCCTTTATTCAGATGCTAAAAGCGCTAAGTATGTAAACGAACCCATCAAAATATTGCTTGTTAGATGGAGAATAAATAACTGACTGATGAAAACTATGATACAGTGCCGGGTGGCAACACTTATCTTGGCTGTCCTATGTGGCACAGACAAGCTTAGGTGGGATGTGTTCTTGAACATGTTGCTTGTCAGTGTTGGAGTTGTAATATCATCTTATGGGGAAATACATTTCAACGTGGTGGGCACACTTTATCAATGCACGGGCATATTTGCAGAAGCTTTGAGGCTGGTTTTGACTCAGGTTCTGTTGCAAAAAAAGGGATTGACTTTGAACCCAGTTACAAGCTTGTATTACATAGCTCCATGCAGGTATTTGTAATTTATTATTAATGTAAATTACGGTTTTGGTTCCTGTGGTTTTCTTTCTTTAACCATTTCAGTCTAAAATATAATCTTTTAACAAATCAGGGCCTGAGGTTTATATTTTAAAACCATTTTGGTCTCTGATTCTAGTTAGAATTTTCAGTTATATAAGGTCATGGGCCCCTCACATGTCGGGCATTTTAGTCCTGGATTTTTTTTATTATTATTATTATTTTTTTTTTGTAATAAACACATTGTAAAATTTGTTTATTTATATTTTTGTAATGTTATTGTGCTTTTAAACTTATGTATATGGATTTTTAGTTCTATAGAAAGCAAATTATGTTGCTTGTTATTTTCTCTTCAATAATTCCAATATTTATTATTTATTTTTTAAAAGCAATGTACTCAATGTAAAATACTAGTAATGTATATTTTGATTGCAACATAAAAGTATTCGTTATCGTTTATATCTTATAAGCGTATCGTATTGATAATATATTTTGTTAATTTGAAAAATATACATTTCTTTTATTTTACTTCCAAGTATATTATTTTTGAAACATAAAAAAATATATATAATGGATTGATTGAAGAAAAATTTAAAAAAGAAATATAATGCCCTTCATGTGAGTGGCACATGACCTTATTTAACTGAAAAATCTAACTGGATGAGGACCAGTGGCTAAACTAGTTATAGAATCTAAACCTCAGGCTCTAATTTGTTAAAGATTTCTTTTTTGGACTGAAATGGTTAAAGAGGGCAAACCAGAGGAACCAAAACTGTAGTTTACTCTTATGATTAGGGGTGTTCATGGCCCGGTTTTGACCGTTTTGTAAGTCAAACCGTAAACCAAACTGTTAGTAACGGTTTTTAATTATCGAAAACCAAAATCGAACCATTGAAATTTAAAACCGAACTGTTGCTAACGGTTGGTTTCACAGTTTGAGATATATCTAGCTTTATTGCTATCACCCTTCCATTTATTCCAAATCAACAATAT